>NW_024868557.1:67954-89134 GCF_013358625.1 Macadamia integrifolia | reverse complement strand
AGGCCCGATCGAGCCCGATCAATTAACACCTTTACTCTAGACATTACCATCCACTCTCGCAATTCCGAGTGAAAACAAATAATTTAGATAAAAATTTTATAAAAATGGATAAAAACATCTATTCTGAATGCCCTTTTAACAATGAAAGGTGGTAAAAGTCTGACGATGTGAAAGCCTCCTAAATATCCCGACGCTAGGTTCAAAATAATTTAGAACAGATCCACAAAAAAAAAAAAAAAAAAAAAAAAAAAAAAAAAAAAAGTTGAACAGACAAATCGAAATAGTTAAAACATAATTCCCATAACATACACTTTTGTTAAAACTTTTTTCACACCACATTATAATTAATTATCATGCATGTGACAATTAAATTTATCTAAATTTGTTGATCATGTTATCCACTTAATCGTTAATCATATATTAAACTTCAGATTAATTTAATTTCTTCATCTATAGTTAGAATACTTAGAAAACTGTTTAGAAGAGTATAACTACTTGAACAACAATGATCATTGAACAAATAAGGGAAAAAACCTCATCATGGTGTAAGTACATGGTTTAGAAATACCCTCACATGTAATTTGATATGAGGTTTGTCCAAAAAAAAATTTTCTTAAACATCTGTGATAGTAATTTTTTTATTTTTTTTATATAAACTGTTGGATAATAATTTTGGGGTCGTTTAAATTAGGAGAAATGGCAAATTTTAAAATATAATAAACCCAAGTTTAGCCGGATTCGACTCTTCTCTTGAATACCCATCACCTAGGTCGGCTCATAGTTACCTAAGCAAGCACCATGTATCCAAGCGAAGATCCAACGCTTCTGAAAAAGGCATGGTGAACAAGACGCTGACAAAGACGCAAAAAGCGAGACGTCCAAAACCGTTGAATCCTCTCCGCCAGGTAGTTATGGGCAAGACCTGGGCACACTGGCTCATGCATCAACTCTCAAACAGTGGTCAAATAAAGCAGAAGTTGTAGCATTAACACTTTCAAGAATTCAGCTGTTTCTCCATTCCTCAAAGGTGAATGATAAGAGAGTAACAAAGCAAACTCATGATAATTTCAGTCCTGTAACCTGAAATTTTAACATAATGGTGAAATCTTAGAAGCCAGCCATTCAAGGTTAGAGACATCAACCAAATGGTATAACTTGTAACTTCTTGACATTTTCTGGTGATCATCCAACTATCAAATTTGAGACTTTCAGCTTGATAACCAACCACAAAGAGAAGGCTGAAAATGTATTGGATGTAAGCAATATCAAATTCGTCTGAGAAGAGAGGGGAGGGGGAGGAATAAGAGATTTTGCAGTAGATCTCAAAAAAACTATCATTGGTAATGAAATCAAAGACAGAAATTTGAAGTATAGTAGTTACCATGAAAGGAATGGGTTCGAAGATTTCTTGTAGAAACAATCGGATTCGCTAGGATAGTTATCGTAACAGGTGATTCTAAAATGGAAAGAGAGATACATATCAGAAGGACGGAGGAGAACTACTTTGGGATCGGAAATAGAAAAAAATAGTGTATCATCATCAGTTTATCCCTTCGAGTTTTAATCTATGTTCGATAATATCGATGATTCGAGTTTGAGATTCACTGCAAATGAAACTGCTAAGTACCAATTAATAAAGAAACTATGAGACATAAGTTCTTTAAACGCAATAGCAAAAGATGAATACATAAAAGTTTTGAGAACGCGATAAACAAACTGATTGACAAGTTCACATTAAGCCTATGTAACTCTCTATTATTTGGCTGCATTGGTAAATTGTAGAATTTGGACAGCCTTATAAGTTCATTTTCATTCGCAGTTTTTCAAATCCACCCTTGTCGCTGGTGGATTTGTTGGAAGTTCCCCTTCACTGTTCTGCAGCCATTCCACTGAGGCAACATCACCATTAGAATTTTTTAACCTAGCAAGGAAGTTGTCGTTCCTCACATCCAAACGCTTATTGAGAGCTCGAAATTGTTCTTTCATGCTATCAACACAGTTAGACTCAATTTAACACATGCTAACCCTAAGAGCATCAACATTGGCAGCAAGACTTGTAAATGAATTACACTCGGCCGGTTGAACTTGAGGAGGAACAGGATGATCCTCGGACTTAATTTGAAGATCAGAATCCATCTCCTGCAAAAAAAAAAAAAAAAAAAAAAATCAAAAGTTTTAAAAATTTATCATTTATCAGAAGATGAATGAAACAAGGAAAAGAGAGAACGGTTACTTCAGAGATGGGAGCTTGTTGAAAACTGGAATAAAAAGACACAATATTGATCTAGTTATATATAGAGATCCTAAGCCTATTGGCCTCATATGGGACAATCTCCAATATATTGGGATGATGACTTATATAAGGTAAGTCAATTTTGAAAAATTATGGTAGCATATCACTTGTTTAATAACTTACTATGTTGAAGAAGATCCACATTCCATGTTGATCAAGATGATCTAATCTTGGAGATCATGTTGAATTATCTAATTTATAAAGTGCCCAATATCCTCAAAGTTGGAGATTTTTCCTACTTTTCTAATGGGTAAGCTATTGATTTTGAGACCAATATTGAAGTACCATTAGTTGGACCCTATATAGAGGAATATTTAATATTGGGACCCTATATGGAAGAATATTTAATGTTTCCATACTGGGACCTTTTTTTTTTTTTTTGTGAAATATTTGGACGTTTCACATTGCCACGTTTTGGAGTTTCCAAATCTTTTCTTATTATTGGAATATTGCCACTTCACCTCACTTGGGATGGAATTCATGAAGGCATAGAGCATTGGGACGGTTTGGAAGAGAAAGGGCATGTGAGGATGATTTTGGTTGGAGGCCTTTTATGTCATACATTCTTCAACAGCCCACTTTCATCTTTAGTTGGTTCTTTATTTTTGGTAATTTGTTTGTGCCAAAGAATCTAAGTCAATTAAGGATTATCTTAGATTAATTTCCTTTTATTTCATATGTAATCTTAGCCCTAGAAAAGTTTAGTTTAGGATTTCAATTGATTTTTATTTTCTTATCAATTATAAGAGTTTTGCTTGTAGTAGGGGAGTGAATAATGAATTGAAAGCAAATTTTCAAAGTTCTATCAAAAGAAGAATGGAAGAAAGAGAAGAGAGAAGAGTTACTTGAAAAGATAAGAGATGAGAGAGCTTTTTGAAACCTCAAGTACTAAAGAGAATGGGAACAGAGAAGATCAATTAAGTACTAAAGAGAATGAGAACAGAGAAGATCAATTGTACCAAAAAAAAAAAAAAAAAAAGAAGAATGGAGAAGTATATGTAGGAGTCGACCATTGCAAATGGTTTACGTCACCATTTTAATCGATGGTTGGGGGTTGTTTAATCCTAGGGTTGGTAGTGGTTAGAACTTAGAATCTCATTCAGACAACATAAAAGTGATCAATCCACTTGTTGGATCAGTAATGAGTAAATGACCAATCCGTTTGTTCATCAGTAATGAGTATTCCCTATTTTTAATGGCAGATGATGACGTTGACCACAATATCATAACTGATGAGTAGAAGGAAGTACTAGGAAGAACATATGCAAATTAGTGATGCAACATGGTCCCTAGAAACATTTACCTACTCAAGGACCGCTTGATTTTATAAGTTTGGGTTAAAAAACCCTCAAAGGTTGATGCTTGTACCACGAATTATGATGAAGAACTACGCAATATGGGTCCTTCTACTGAGATCTTCTGCAGCCTCTTACTATGGGATCTTCTCTCTGTCTCTACACTAGCTCTGTGAGAAAGCAGTGCTCCCAAAATATTATTATTATGAAAAGTAATAACTGCAGGGACCGTCAGTATTCTATATATAATAGAATTCCTAAACCCTATTCCATTTCCACAATAGAATAGGGCTAGAAGTTTCCTAATTAGAGTGGTCCTTATTCTCTTAGACCCAATGGGTCAATCAATATCAGTTAAGCCCACATAAGAGTCCTAACATTCCGAAGTACAATTCAAATCGAAAAAAAAATAAATAAATAAAGGAAGGAAGAGGTGAGAGGCTGCTCTGTACATTGACAAGATTAGGACTGGGGAATTTCTCTCTGCAAGGCGGCGGGTACTTTTGTACCCGGTGGTATATTGCAGAGAGGAGGAGGGGTTTGTTGAGGCGTTTCTGGGTGTAACATTCACATGGGAGGTGACATGAGACACACAAGCAAAGGGGCGTTAGTCCACATTTACCGACTGTCCCAGCTTTTGATTAGAGAGATAGAGAGAGGGGGGACCCAATTAATGTCAAGATTTCCTTTTGCTTTTCTCCCTCAAAAACGTAGAGGAGGAGAGGGGGACTCAATTAATGTCAGGATTTACTTATGCTTTTCTCCCTCAAAAAGTAGAGGAGGAGAGAGGGACCCAATTAATGTCAGGATTTCCTTTTGCTTTTCTCCTTAAAAAAGTGGGGGAGGAGACCGTGGCAATCATTTCAGAAACGCCTCCCTTCAAATGTTAGACGCCTAGTCCTAACACTATTACATGATGCAGGGGTACTATGGATCCACCCCTTGCAACCCACTTTACTGCGCACATTTATTGTGTCAACGGGTTGCAAAATTGTTCCTTGTTTTCCGTTTATTTATTAGAAAAATGGTTTCTATGTGTAACCCCTGTACCATGAGACACATGAGAGTGAGAAGATCGGTTTAGGAAATAAAAAACGTTTCGTATGTAGATGTTGTTCCATGCGTTTTTATTGACCTTCATATACACGTAGGAATCACCCACATGAAACACTTATTTTTATTTATTTTTTATATTTGGAAAGAGGCTCTAGCCAAAAGAATATACTGCATCTCTTAACATGTAATATTATATTAAAAATTTTAAAGTAAAATAATAATTAAAAGAAGGCAAAGGAACCCAGTTCACATGCTCAAACACAACCGGGCATGAAAATACCTAGCTTGCGAGGGTAGTTGTGTCTTTTCATACCCAGCTTTGCCTGGCATGGAAAGGACAATTTTATTTTCTCCATTAAAAAAATTAAATTTGTGAAGGTGTATATATAGTACTCTACTAGCTCAAAAAACCTTGTCCTTTTATATTTATATAATTCTCAGGAACATATGCTTCAAGAAGCAAATAGAAACTTGAAAAGGAAGGTAATGACACTAATCTAACATTTGAGTTCAAATTTCAAGTAAAAAAATGTTAAGGCTATGTTTGGCTACAAGGAGAATAAAAGGGAAAGGAAGTGAAATTTTCATACTCAAAAGAAAAAAAAAAAAAATTTGTATGTAATCATTACCCCGTGTGATTATAACATTAACTTCAAATCATTCCATATTTTGTTATAAAATCTCACTTCACTTTGCATCCAAAACCCTTGCTATAATATGTAAAATAAAAATTACATGTAAAATGTATCATTACTAAAAATAGTTAAGAAAATTAAGTAGTTTATATTATCACATTGGATCACTGAAGGTAATTATTACAAGCATTTCTTTTTCAAGTACAAAAATTTCATTTTCCTTCCCTTAAATTTCCCCTTGCAACCAAACGAAGTGTAAAGTCTTTTTTTTTCCCTCTCTTTTTAAATGTATGCTACATGTAAAATTTATCATTTCTTAATGATAAAAAAAAAGAAAAAAAAAAAATAGTTTATACAATGACATAGGATCACATAAATTGAAGATTGGAAATGTTCAATGGGAAGTCTCCTAGCTGGATTCAAGATATTGCGAAGATGATTTTGGAGCAAAATCATACAACAAAAAAATCCTGAAGAAATTCTTGAGGGGATTCCGCATTGCTATGTGTGAACCGCGGTGAATTTTCCAATTACAAGAAAGTCTCAAGGCATTCTGAAGCAGCAGAACACACACATATTAGTGGCTCTATCTCATGGAGACCTCCAAATACATCTCCGTTGGCTGATTCTTTTGATGGAGCATCAGAAATTAACATCTCAGCCAAGGAAATTGGCAACCAGCAGCTCCAGTCAAATCTCAACAAATCAATCTTTAAAATAGTTGAGCTTATTGAAGGTATTAACCAACCTATCTTTAATGGATTATAATACGCCAGAAATCCTGTCAGAAGAGAATGGTAATTCTTTACCATATAAAAGTCCAGCAACACCTTCAGGATACACAGTTCATGTTTTCCAATGGAAAAGTTTCCAACTCAATGCAGTTCTACTGCAATTTGTCCAAACATGTAATGATCTGTCAAGTGGGAAAGCTGACCTTGAAAATTTTGCTAGAGAATTAACTTCAGCTTTGGACTAGATTGTAAACCACTATTTTTCCATTCAAGATGTTTCGAGCATGAGGGATATGATCGAGAAGATTTTTGACTGAGATGATTCACGATGTGAATGTGAAATTGGAACAAGGATAAACATTCCACTTCCAGACGGAGAGAAAGTACATATATCCAAAGAACAGTTATCTTTTTCCTCAACTCCAAATGCACAGAGTAATTTATCCCATGTGAAAAATGTTTTAGAGTTAATCCTTTCGTACGGCTTACTATGCTTGGTTATCCTTTAGGTTTTCTTCATAGGATGGGTCACACCGGATCATGGAATCAAGTATTGGTATCGGATTGGTCGGATCGAATTGATATCGGCTGAGATCGATCCTGAGATGGGTATCGGTATCTTCTAGGTTATCGGATATTGATCCGGATCGGCCGATCCGATCCGATCCGTTAAGAAAAAAAATTTTAAAACTTAAAACACTTTTTTTTCTTTTAGGGAACCAAAATTTGATTAAGAGAGAAGATTTAAATGTTCACTTTTTTCCATTTGAGTACCCTAAATTCAAAAAACAATGTAGTCAACAAAACTCGGCTGCAAAATTGAAATACTAATCCATGTTCAAGTACGTTGACATCCTCGCTACAGGAAGAAGAGGAGAGAGCAGAGCAGCTGAGAAACAATTTGGATCTCTGATTAGTTTTTGGGTTTCTTCAGATCTCTGCAGAAATGTCTTCAACTTTCAGCGGAGATGAAACAGCTCCCTTCTTCGGCTTCCTCGGAGCCGCTGCAGCTCTCGTCTTCTCCTGCATGGGTGCTGCGTATGGTACTGCGAAGAGTGGCGTCGGTGTTGCATCCATGGGTGTGATGCGGCCTGGGCTTGTTATGAAATCGATTGTTCCAGTTGTTATGGCTGGAGTTTTGGGTATTTATGGTTTGATTATTGCTGTTATTATCAGTACAGGAATAAACCCTAAGGCGAAGTCCTGCTATCTGTTTGATGGTTATGCTCACTTGTCGTCCGGTCTGGCTTGTGGTCTTGCTGGCCTCTCTGCTGGAATGGCGATCGGGATTGTTGGTGACGCTGGAGTCTGGGCCAATGCGCAACAGCCAAAGCTTTTTGTTGGTATGATCCTCATCCTCATTTTCGCAGAAGCGCTTGCCCGCTATGGTCTTATTGTGGGTATCATTCTCTCCTTCCGAGCAGGCCAATCTCGGGCAGACTGAAGACTGCAAAACAGTGCCTATCTTGAAGCTTGCTGTTATAATTTAATAGTAGAGGGAAAGACCCACGGATTCAGATTGTCTTTGATTTTTTATTCATTTGTGATAAAAACCAAGTTGAAAGACTTGTATATGTGGTGTCTAGTTGAAATAATCTTTTTTAGATTGGCTTCAAAAAAAAAAAAAAAAAATCCTCGCTACAGAATTAAAAAATCCAGAAACTAAAGAACAAAAACTCATCATGGGCGGACAGGATTTGCAGCACCAGGTGGGCGTCGACCCTGTCCCGGCTTTCCCATATCATCCCTGCGTCTGAAACGCTGAGGATGCTCACGCTTGCGGCCATCAGTGCGGGACCTCACACGAACCACATGAGAGTGGATAGCGCAGGAGACACAGTATTGCATCTTAGCATACAGCTTCGGGAGCTTGTAGGCATCGTAAACGCTAGCTTCCTGAACATCAAGAACCGCAGCCTTTTCTACGATGTTCTAGACAAGGAATCGTTGCTTGCCTTATCCTTGGGGCAGCATTTGCCGCAGTTGGAGCAGCGAATGAATTTGACGTGGCCCCTGCCATGCTTGTTTTGTCCCCCGTTTCTCCTCTTGAACGTCATTGCGGATGTGAACCAGAAAGATCCGATCTCCTTCCGGCGCAGCTAACTTCTGTGGGAGGGAGGGAGGGAGGGAAAGGGGGGGGGGGGGAGTTTCTTAGTCTGGGATGGATCACTTAAACACATAAATCAAGAGAAGGCGCCGTGCTACCATGAAGCCTTATTCAAGGTCAATGTTGGTGCCACCTTGGAGGTGATCCAGAAGAAAAGAACTGAGAAGGCAGAAGTACTCCGTTTTTTTTTTTTTTGGCAAAATTGATCAAATTGACATGAGAAAAATACAAGTCTGGTATATCTCCTTACTCTTGCCAAAGATCGGGGCAATACAATCGGGTAATTCTACCATTGGAAGTAAAATTCAAAATCCACATCAACAGCTACTATTGAAATAAAAACAACTTCCTGCAATAAAAACAACTTCCTGCCCATAATGAGAACTGTAAAAAATTTGCAGAGTTGCAGAACCGGGGGTGGTGGGGGTGGTGGTGAAACCGGGGGTGGTGGGGGTGGTGGTGGGAGAACTTACCTCACTAGTTATCCTTCTTCTCAGGCTCCAACTTAGGTTTATGCTCCGCTTTGAGGGATAACTTCTCAAAGTCGATCGGTATGGACGGAAATGTGACCGTGGGAGGGCCCCTTGGAACAGGTAGACGCGATTTGAATAGATCCCATTCCCATTGGGTGCCCAGAAACCAAAAAGTTATCGTCATGACTTGAATAGAAGAGAGGCAGTGCTTAGAGGAGTTGAAAGAGGTTAGAAGAGAGCCGGTGCTCCGTGCTAGTGCCTAGAGGAGTTGAAAGAGGTTAGAAGAGAGCCGGTGCTCCGTGCTAGTGCCTAGAGGAGTTGAAAGAGGTTGGAAGAGAGCCAGTGCTCCGTGCTTTATATATCTGTTTTGCTTCATCCAATTTTTACTTTGTTTTGCCCCCTGCGTGGCATCACTTTAAGCGAACGGCTAAGATTCAGTTAAAAACCAAACTCAAGAAACACCCGGTTTTAGACTTGAATGAATCGATCCACTCATTTGAACCAAACCAGACCGGACATAGGTTTGAATCAAAACCTAAAGAAACTCCCACTGTTACCTAGTAGTCCGGGTTGACATATTAGGTTTGGCCATTCGCTTAAAATAATACCACGTGTCGTCTTTTGCAGGGGCAAAACAAAGAAAAACAGGATGAAGCAAAACAGAGGATCTTTATCCTTGTTGCAGGAGGGTAAGAGTAGGAGCTTCACTTAAAAAAAAAAATGTGGGGAAATGAGTGTGTTTGAAATCGGTAGATCCGTACAAGCTTGTGATATTACGAAAATGTCTCTGGAAACACTTGAGGGTAAGAGTGGGAGCTTCACTCTAGTTAAAAAAAAAAAAAGGGGGAAATGAGTGTGTTTGAGATCGGTAGATCCGTACAAGCTTGTGATGTTACGAAAATGTCCTTGTAAACACCTAGGGATGTCAATCGGTACGGTTTTTGGTATTCGATTCGGTTTCGATATGGTATCGAAACTTAATACTAGATACCGATACCGTACCATACCGTTAACATTTTCAAGTTTGTAATATCGATGCCAAACTGACTCGGTACAATTTTGGTATGGCTTGATTTCGGAATACAAACGGATTTAATTTAACTCACTTTAAATGGGTTCTATCCTCAAAAATAAAAAATAAAAAAATAACTTTGGGTTTCTCCATTTCTGAATTCTAGATCTGAGCCTTTTGGCTTCTAACAGAAAAAAGAAAAAAAAAATTACGTATTGGCAATTTCTCAAGAAGTGTCGATATTCGGTTCGCTTCGGTGTACCGAATGGTCAATACTGATACAAATCGAATAAAAAAAGATTCTGTTTTTCCATACCAAAATTCCTTCGGTACAATTTTAAACGATCGGTTTCAGTGTCGGTTTTCAGTATCGGTATCAAATTGACACCCTTATCCCTACCTATCAAAAAAAAAATGCTTAAGCGCTGTCCTTTTAGCCTTAGAAGAGACAAAGTTACATAATCATTCCCCAGTGCCTTACGGCGGCGCTACAGCTTTTGTGGGGAAGAAGAGGGAACACAGTGATGATTGGCGAGACCCTCTTACCACTTATCGGCCGAAAAGCATGTTTTCATGTTTTTAGTTTCAAATTTCTACCACAACTATAGTGTATACAGCTAGAGTCCGGATTCTTTCCAAACTGGACGGTCCCCACATGGGATCAGATTCAAGGATTTTTGAAACCCTGCCCTGAGTCAGATTAGCTCTACCGGGAAGGGAGCCATACCATCCTGAAATTTTCTAATGAGATAAACCACCTGATTCCTTCCTGGTTCAACGGAATGCTTGGTAAAAAAGTTAACGTTAGGGTCAGAGTTCATGCTCTGCAAAAAGTACAGCGATGGCAATGGGGGACCTAACTGCCTACACCTAGCCTAACCCTGAAAGGGACGGGAGCAAAGCTGGAGGTTTTCAGGAGTGAGGAGTTCATGAGGGGAAGAAATCAATTATTAATGGATGGGACGAACTAGTAATTAGCCTCAGACATAAGCTATAAAGTGTAAATAACCTTGTACAACCATGTAAATTGTGATACCCTCGTCTTAAATTCTTCCATGTCATAAGCTAAGAGTGGAATTAAGGAATCTTATAAAAGGCCTTAACTTTCATTTAAGAAAATCCATCTCCACTATTACGAACTCCAGATGTTGGGTGAACAAATCAATAAGCCTTAGGCTCCCTTTGGTATGATTTAGAGAATTATTTTAGAGGGGTGATTTCAATTTAGTAAGGTATTTAATATGAGTATTACACCTCTATGATATTGACATTGAAACAATGTGTTATTCACCTATTTTTGTTTTCATCACAACAATTTCATGCCAAATACTTTAATAAACGTGAGTTTATAGTGAGGGTAAAAATGTCATTTGAGATTTGTAATAAGAATGAAGCGAAAACATGCTTTTCTCTCTCCTAAAATCCACCCCCTTCCACAATCTGGCCTCACCCTTAAAATAATAATTATATTAAGTGAAAGGGTTCCTAAAAAGCAACGTGACCCCTATATCAATGTGGGGTCCAATGAGAGCACTAATAGAACCATCAGTAGAGGTGGGATCTCTGCCTTTCTTGAGTAGGGTTGGTCATTCCATCTCCACTCCATGTTACGTGACATATCAATGCCGACATATTGATTAATGTTTGTATTCATAACTTTATATGGACCAAGGCCCTTCTGTAGGACCAAAATATCTGCCATATGGGCACTCAAATGGAGAGCAATTTTTATGGACAGATAGACCTTGAGGTCCTCCACTGACATGTGATATTTCAACCCAGACAAAGTCAGCCATGTGGCTAAATAATTTCTAACATTCTAGGGTTATCAATAGGGTGCACATTGATCCAAGGACTACTAAGAGTGTACATGCCAATATGTTGAAGGGTATTTTAATGAATTAAGCTTTGAAATTAGACGTGTAACTAATCCATTCCATGTCCTCTCAATCAAGGGCAGTCAGATTAGCCACATCCTTCTCTAACATGCCACACTAAGGTGGGCCATTGAGGAAGCCTTCCTTAGGTGACCATTACAAAGTTATTTTTGCCTTTTGATTCTACCCTCTTAGGTTTTGTTCATTGATTGGGGGATGCAAACTATATAGGTTGGCCACATCTTATCTCTCAATTGTTAACTTTGGATGGGTCGATAAATCTATTAGTTATAACTTACAACTATACAGGTTTTCCAAAATAATTCGATCTAATTGTCCTGGTATTCGGGAGCAAAGAATGCAGGTTGTGTTCATCATTTTCCTTGTACTTTAATGTCTAATTTGGAGTATAACTTGCATGCATGAATCAAGAAGCAATTGTTGAAGAGGTATCAATGAAAGTGAAACAAATGCACATGGATATTCCTATCTATAGAGTCGGAATGGATCCCCGGCCGCATAGAATCATTGAATTTATTGTTGAATGTCGGTTCAAATGATGTTCATATTATAGGAATCCATGGTATTGGCGGCATAGGTAAAGCAACAATTGCCAATGCTATCTATAACCTCATTTTTCATAAATTTGAAGGGAGTACGTAGTTTTCTTACAATTATTCGAGAGATTTCAAAACAACATGATGGATTGATTCACCTACAAGAAAACCTTTTTTCCGACATCCTGCATAAACAAAGCTTCAAGATACCAAGTGTTAGATAAAGGAATCGGTATGATCAAACAAAGACTCAGTTGTAAAATGGTTCTTATTGATCTAGATTGTTGGGCTTCCATTCTATTATTTAACTATAAATTTTTACTTGCTTCATTGGATTTTGGTTATACAGGACACCATTAGGCAGCAGAAGCAAAGGGAATCATAACAGGCTCGCCTCAAGGAGCAGGGATGTAACAAAGTAGAGGTTTGGATCCGTACTTGTAATCAGCAACCACTGGTTACTTTATCTCCGTAACTGAAAAAGGGTAAACACAAAGGGGTAATGTGGTCAGACCGTCAGAAACGCCTCCCTCAAAAGTAAGAGATCAGCAACGCCTCCCTCAAAAGTAAGAGGTCAGAAACGCTACCTGCACAAGAGGACACGTGACCTATCTTGTGTTTCTCTTATCCCGTCCAAACACTTTACACGGGTACTATGGACCCACCCCTTAACCCACTTTACTGCGCCGAATTTGTCTCGTCTCCAATTTCAGTCTCTGCAATTTATTTTAGGATTGAAACACGTGTCCCCTGTGCAATCCAATGGATGGGATTGACATCAAAGTTTGAAATCTCAAAAACGAACCAGAGCAGCAGCTAGAAGAACAACTCGAGGCTTCTCAAGCTCTGAGAACCCTCTCTCTATCTCTCTCTTGCTTTTACAAATCCCTATTTCCCCTCTTCTCCCACATATCCCTTCAAACTGGTTTCAAGGAAAGTTTGATATGAAAAGGAAGAAGAAGAAATCCGAAGATGGGACTGAGGAAGAGGAACGAAGAAGGCGCAGATTTGTTCTTCGTTTATGAGTTGAAATCGTCTGCAATTCCGATCTCGTACAATTCCGTGAAATACCACCTTCAGGGGGTGACACGTGTATTGATACCAATACAATGGTCAAGATCTGGTACAACTAATAAAACCTTAAATCAGTGAAGAGGCATTTAAATCATATATATATATATATATATTTTGACAATGAACATCCCATTTCATTAACTCCGACAACCAGAAGCATAAGCAACTAATGATCTTTCCAAGTAACCATTAAAATAGAGCAGAAGACATAAGGTGGGAAATAAATCAAAACGACATCGCCTGTTCATGGGTTTTCTTAGAAGTGGGTATTCCAATGATGTTTCCCCTCTTGCAGAAGCTCTCCTATTCGCTCCACTGCATACTTGGTTGTAGACCCAGTTCCTAGCCCTAAAACCATTCCCGATTCCACAAACTCAACAGCCTTAAATGCAGCGTTTCGCTTCAACTCATCCTGCATCAACAACACTGGTGGTGGAGGTGGAGAGGGAATCGACGGCGAATCAAGGGTTGAAGAAGAAAATTTTTTAGTCACTCTTTACATAGAAGACTGGACTGGTACCTTTATTTAAATAATTTTACAGTAATGAAATGGGATATTTATTGTTTCTTACAGTTAAGGAATTCAGAATTTTGTTTACAGTGGAGGAATTCAGTTAATGAAATGAGATGTTTATTGTATATTAAGGAATTCCCCTTCTTTAATCTGCCCCATCTTCTTCGTTCCTCTTTCTTCTTTTCTTCCTTCTTCCTTGTTCCTCTTCCTATCAGTCCCTTCTTTGGATTTCTCCTTCCCTTCTTTTTCTTCGCATTCTTCCTCTCCGTTGCATGAGCTTTCTTGGTGCATGTTGAATTTTGCCTCCCCTGTTGATAATTGTTCTGCTAACACATCATGGAGCCTTTCAGAATTTCTCTGGATTTGTTTGAAATTGGTGGGAATTCCACTGGAATCCTGGACTAACAAGAACAAGATACAGAGAGACCTGGGCTTCTAAGGGCAGGAGGAGAACGTAAACCCATCATCGGAGGAGCTCGGATTGACGTTCGTAGTTGTGAAGATGAAGAAGGACTTGCAAATTTTGTTCCGAAATTCCAGACCCTCTTGGTTAATCCCAACAACTAGGTAGTAGTCACCGAGGCGACTGAAAAATGAGAAGTCGAATCTCATATTCTCGGCGGCCTCGTCAGAATGGTTGAACATTCCAAGGGGAAGAAGAGAGGGAACAAAAGAAGAAGTCTTCCGAGCGGTGAACAGAGGTGCTCATGTTGTGAGAGATTACAAAGAACGAAGAAGGTTGGTACAAGACTACAAGTAAGCGTCACTGGACAGGAAGGGAAAAAAAAATGGAAACAGTTTAGGGTATTGGGGATATTGGGCGTGAGTTTCAACAAGAGTTGTGGTTTCAAAAACCAAACCACTTGTAGGTTTTTTAAAAAATGAGCCGGTTTTGAGGTTTTAACTTGTTACGTACAAGTGACCATTTGATCTTGGTGTGGAGGACAAGTGTTGAATCCTAAGTAGAATTGGAGACGCGCCAAATCCCACATTTGCTGTGTCAACGGTTTGCAAATTGTCCTCTATTTTCCATTTATTTATTGGAAAGGTTCAAATAAGGGTGTCAATTCGGTATGGTATAAGTATTTCGTACGGTATTGATACAGTTACAAGTCATATGTACCTAGGGGTGTCAATTGGTCGATTCAGTTTGGTTTCGATCGAGTTGAATAAGAAGGATGGAAAATGCATGGAACAAAGAAGATTCTAACATTTGTTCTGCCTAGAACGTAAATGTTTTTTGGTTGATTGGTTGGCTATGCTCTGCAAGTGAAAATGCAGAGGACAAGCTATAAAGAGAAGTGGAGGAGTGGCTAAAGAGTTAGGAATTGTAGGGGGCAAAGAACTCTAGAACAGTTGTGGTGTGGCACTCACATGGTTTGGTGAAATAAATGGGCCAGTGGAATGGAATCACAAGATTTGATTTGGTGTTTGTCCAATTCAATTATACTATCTTGATGGTCGGTGATTGGGTCACATGCCCACCTATTCTATCGAACCATAGCTAGATTTACAAAAAATTTGGATCAAAACTCAAAAAAATCAAAGATATGTCGAAATGTTTGCTTATTCTTTTTCTTGATTCCATTTTCTAAAGCTTCAAACAACTCTCATAGATTCTAATTCGATCAAATTAGAATGAATGGAGACTGAACCCATGTCTGGGGGTTTAAAACCTTGCTTTGGAGTGCAAAACATGCATGACTTAAAAAAAAAAAAAACCAATTCTTTTACACACTTTTATTTTAGCTTTGGGCTAAAACAAGCCCAAAAAATATGCCTCTTATATACTGGGCCCCCAATTTTTAATCTCAAATGAATTAGGTTTAGTCTTCATCCTCGACAAAATAACGTGAGAAATCAATCGGATGGGCTGGGCCGCGTTTATTTGTTCTACTACGCTGTTTTACTTTATTAAGTAAAACACCGTACGAAGAATTGAACTACTAAATTCATATCTCTCTAACAAGAAATTTCCTTTTTATATAGATTCCTTATATCTAATGCATATCTCTCCCTCCCTTATTTATAGAAACTAAATCTCTTTTTTCATCTCTTTCTCCTAACCTTAATAATAGGAAATTTCCTTAGATCTCTCCACCGAAACCTTCTATGAAGAGGGTGAGGTGGCTAGGTTAGTTTTAAAAATAAAAAAGGAAAGAGGAATGGCGTTTATAATTTCTGTAGAAGGAACTACGAAGAGAGGAAGATAAGGGAAGAGAAGTTGCGAATCCAGTGAAATTCATATAAAGTTGTTGGTTGTTGGTAGCTATTGATAGATTAATATGGGGAAATCATGGTGGATTCACTACTAAATGTCAAGTCTTTACCTTAACGGAAAGAAGGGGTTCTTCTTCTTCATCATGTTCATCATGGGGTTGGAGACGCGTGGTAGATTCTCCATACCAGGTCAGCAAGTATCACCCAGCTTTTGTTAACGGAGCCATCCACTGGTTGGTGTACTATTGCCCGAGAATTGATGTTGAGTTCTATGATGGACATATGATTGATGCTAGATATACAATCGTCGCCTTTGATGTGGAAAAAGAAGAATTCAGATTAATCAAACATCCTAGATGTCATGATCTTAGGTCTTTAAAATATTCTGATTTTCAATTGGTGGAGTTGAGAGGGTTCCTATGCCTTTCATGTAATGATGGTTCCAAAATGGACATATGGATGTTTGAAGACTACCACTACAACAAGAGTGGTTCATGGGTGAAAGAATACAACATTGATCTTAACGTCTTACACCCTCTCTACCACTATCAATACCAGAGTGATCACAGTTATCGCTACATGGATGCCGATTATGACTATTTTGTACCTAGGGATATAAAGGATAGAAAGGTGTTAATTGAGACACGTATCACAGGTTTAGGTTATCATCATCTCCAAAACCAAAAGTTTTGAAGGATTTAGTGAAAGTAAATGGATACGATATATGCGCTCCAGTTTCTTCTACACAGAGAGTTTGCGCTCACTTAAAACAAAACAATCAACAAAGGTACATAGTAGTACGTACAATGCTCTGCTTTTTTTTTTTTCTTTATTTAATTATTTTCTTAATTAAATAATATCTAACCATTTAAATGTTATGTCACATTTTATGGCTATCTACTGAAGAAAATTTATTACTCTATTATTATGCAAGGAAACATTGAAGAATTAACCTGTAAGCAAATTGTTGAGTGCCTTAAATTGCCCTCATGAGAGAAAAGTTTTTAGTGTACATAGACCTTTCATGTTCTTCTTATAACCATGATGATTGGTGATGAGTCATCATCTTCTTCATTCCTTGTGACGCTAGCTAGCTAGCTAGCTAGGTGGGCTGTGTAATAGTTGATGTTCCAAGAATGCGTACCCAATTTTCTTCCAATTCCATATTATCATACTCTTTAAATGTTACAATAGTGGTTTGTGTTCCATTGAATTTATACTACTGCTGGAGTGGTGCTCTTATTGGAAGATGTTTTGTAAAACCAGCTTGGAATCTTATAAGAGATTTTTATTTTATCTTTTCAAAATTTGGTTTGGTGTAAGATCCTTCCTCCCCAAATCTATGTTTGGTTGGCGCCTAAAGTACCAACAGATGATGCTATATATCAGTAAGAAAGGAGTTTGTCTACTTGTGAGTCCATCATATTTTTATCACAGGGATTTGAACTGAAGTGTTTCATATGGGGAAAATGCATTTTATGCACACTCATAAGGGCTAATGAGAGTGTACAATGAAGCATTTACAAAAGAATCATTTTCTTTTTTATGTTTATCTGGGGCATAGGATCGACACTCTCCCACCAAAAAAACATTTTCCTTTTTTTTCACGGTGCTCTTTCGCATGGCAGTTGTAACAACTCAAACTTCTTCCTTCCATAATGTTCCATTTTAGAAGATATTAAAGATGTGGTTTATTCAATGAATTCAGCGGCAAGTTGGGCTGGATATTTTAAAACCCAGGCAAGTAAGCACAAGGTCATTCGTCCTCAAGCCTAGGGCGGCCTCACTTGAATTCAGGCTAGAAAATTGCAACCCAAGACTTTTTGGTCTCAGCATAGCCCGGTCCAACCTGAAAAATTCAAGCACAAAATGGGTATCTCCAAATATTATTTCTCAACGCTAGCTTTGTCTATGGGCTGAGATTTCAGCCCAAACTTATAAAATCAAGCGGTCCTTGAGTAGGTAAATTTTTCTAGGGCCCACGTTGCATCTCTAATTTGCATATGTTCTTCCTAATACTTCCTTCCACTCAACAGTTATGGCATTATATAGACAACATCATCTTCTGTGATTAAAAATATATTTATTACTGATCTAACAAGCTGATTAGATTTTAAAAAATTTGCTTTCTCTAATTCATTATTCACTCACTTACAATGAGCAAAACTCTTATGATTTATAAGGAAATAAAAATCAATTGAAATCCTAATCTAAGCTTTTCTAGGGCTAAGATTACATATGAAATAAAAGGAAATTAATCTAAGGTAATCCTTAATTGACCTAGGTTCTCTGGCACAAACAAATTACCAAAATTAAAAAACCAACTAAAGAGGAAAGTGAGCCGTTAAAAAATATAGGGTAATTTACAGTGCCACCTCCTAGAGAATGCCAGTATTACAGGAACACCCCCTCTCTTTCACTAAATTAGACCCAGACTGACCCCCTGTAGTCAGTCACTGTTACGGAAGATACCTTATATATTGATGTCAGCTACTATATTTTTTTTAACTACCAAAATGCCCTTATTAAATATGAAGTACCTAAAATACCCATCTAATAACTCCGCATCCCCATCCCCATCCCCATCTTCACCCCCAACCTATCTTAACCTTCAACACTAATCCAAAATGCCCTTACGCTGGCAGCCATCGCCGGGCGTAGTAGTCCTTGTTGTTCTTGAAGGTGATGAGGTCATCCTCGATTTCCTTCTTCTTCTTCAGATCCATGGCCAGATTTTTGAATGTAGATCGGTGTTGGAAAGCCACATAAGTCCAGGGATCCCAGTCTTGGTCGCCATTGTTGGTGTACACATTTCATCATCCTTTTACAGAACACATCTGATACCTTATTTTCATATGCTTTGCGTATTCACGTACTTCATGTTTTGGGTTGTCATTGAGAATCCCTTGTTACTTATCTTTTTCATTGTGCATACTTTGGGCACCCTCGCATGTGTTCACCTCTTTCTTCTGGGCAAATCCATAACCTCACATTTTCACATTGTACATTCCGGGGCAAACAAATAAGACCCTATCTTTTGTGTGTCACATCCCTGTATACGTTTCAAGTTTTCAAGTGTGTCTTTACAAAAATAAAAAATTAAAAATAAGAAAAAAGATTTTTTTTTTGTGAGTGTACATATTTCATATTGGGGCAAGCAAATAAGATCCCACATTTTGAATGTTTTGCGTATGAACATTTCATTCCTTTGGTTGTGGGGTACACCGTTTCGACTTGAGTTTGGTCCCAATCATTGAGAATCTTTAGAATACATCTAATCCCTTGATTTGGGCTAAACTCAGGTACAAGGAATTGATTCACTTTGGGACAAGTTTAGCTTGACTTTGTCATACTTGCCTTACGGTTTGAGTTTCAACTAGGCATCATTTCGATCTTTGGGACATCTTTTCCTTATCCAATTTTGGGACATACTAACACCAATCCATAAACCAAGTTTCTTCCTCCCCTCTCTTCATCTGGGTACTCCAAAATTGAACTAGTCCCGAGTCAACCCAAGAAGATGACTCATAGTGGAGGTCACATTTTATTGGCATGGATTCATTGGAGGCCAATGATGGTTTAGAGCAGTTATTGTCTGACTTGATGACCGTGACTTAAGACTCTCTGGGATAAAAAAAGAACGGAGATCCTCCTGGGGCATTTCTACAAGCAATGAAGAAATTCATGAGAGGATGATTGATTTTCTTTCTACTTCTCCTTGTTTCCCTTTTCACTTTCATCTTAAAGGTAGAGGATGTTGAGTCCTCCTATTTCTCTTTGCTTTCATCCATTGGTATTTGGTCTTCTCTTGTTTCTTCTTTCTTCCATTGTACTTTCATTTTCATTTCACCAAAAATCAAATCCATCAATGGAGCACTTTCGCTTCACAATTCTTCATTCATTATTATCTTTTTTGTCATATAACACATGCTTGTGTGTCAAAGTATTGATGGTGGAAGCCTCCTGAGCTCTCCTTACATCTGATCCCTTTCCAAAGAGCCGAAAGTTTAGAAGGAAATCTTTTCTCATATAACCCAAAAAGGGAGGCCATCTTTGGCCGATCAGTTTTCCCAAAAGAATCCCAATTTTCATGAATCCATTTTCTCACCATGTCGAGCCTTGGCCTTTTGATTAACAAAACTCATATATCCCACCCAGAGCCCACCATTCCAATATTACCTTCAATCCACAATGACCTATCATACCCCCAGGGCTTGAAAAGAAGATGCTTGACACAATGTCAACTTTGGTGCAAAAGAAAGAAATGTGTCTACTCCTTGACAGTGAAAGATCTTGAGCTTTCCACTCATCTGATCCATTTCCAACAAGTAGAAAGCCTAGATGGGATTATCATCATCTGAGGCCTATTAAGGGAGGCCAACTTTGGCCGCTAGCTATCCAAGATATGTCCTACATATCCGAATTATGCTAGTAATCCCTTTGAGCCTAGCCTATCTTTTCAAAGACACATATCAACCGTCCCTTAAACAAATCCCAAATCCCTTTGGTTACTTTCCCATTAAAGTCCTTAGTGGTCTAGCTAAGAAGTTCAAGCTTTCAAGATCAAGTGTCACCAAAGCAAAAGGGAGAATTTCCTAAAGAGAAGGTTGTGCATTAAAATGGTTTTCTCCTTCTCTTTCAAAAGAAAAAAAAAAAAAAAAGCAAAGAAAGGAAGAAGAAAAATTCCTTCCCACAAAAGAAGAAGAGAGAATTCCATACAAACAAGTTTCTTCCACAACAAATGGATCATTTGTCAAAGATGAAAATTCGACGTTTCACTCAAACCTGGTGATGAGAACAAGTGATGATCTTTCTCAATTGAAGGAATAAAGAAACAAGAGAGTCAAGGATGGAACCGATGCAAGTTTGGCTGGATCATAAGGGACAAATTTGAGCCTTTATCCTCTTCTTTGTACCCGTGTCCTAAGCCCCATTATAACCTAGAAAAGTCCTCCTACACCGAATGATGATGATATTCCCATCAAAAGATCTATACTCACTCGGCTATGATGGAACTTAATTTTCAAGGTTGATGCTTGTACCACGAACTATGATGAAGAACTACGCAATATGGGTCCTTCTACTGAGATCTTCTGCAGCCTCTTACTATGGGATCTTCTCTCTGTCTCTACACTAGCTCTGTGAGAAAGCAGTGCTCCCAAAATATTATTATGAAAAGTAATAACTGCAGGGACCGTCAGTATTCTATATATAATAGAATTCCTAAACCCTATTCCATTTCCACACTAGAATAGGGCTAGAAGTTTCCTAATTAGAGTGGTCCTTATTCTCTTAGACCCAATGGGTCAATCAATATCAGTTAAGCCCACATA
>NW_024868557.1:36487-67934 GCF_013358625.1 Macadamia integrifolia | reverse complement strand
AAAAGCAAAGAAAGGAAGAAGAAAAATTCCTTCCCACAAAAGAAGAAGAGAGAATTCCATACAAACAAGTTTCTTCCACAACAAATGGATCATTCATCAAAGATGAAAATTCGGCGTTTCACTCAAACCTGGTGATGAGTACAAGTGATGATCTTTCTCAATTGAAGGAATAAAGAAACAAGAGAGTCAAGGATGGAACCGATGCAAGTTTGGCTGGATCATAAGGGACAAATTTGAGCCTTTATCCTCTTCTTTGTACCCGTGTCCTAAGCCCCATTATAACCTAGAAAAGTCCTCCTACACCGAATGATGATGATATTCCCATCAAAAGATCTATACTCACTCGGTTATGATGGAACTTAATTTTCAGGGTTTAGATACCAAAAGAGAGAGAGAGAGAGAGAGAGAGAGAGAGAGAGAGAGAGATACAATGGCCCGATCAGGGACAAAAAAGAAGAGACTCTCACAAAATAAAGATCGGAAGAAAAGATCGACTGGGGAAAAAGCTGCCAAGAATTTCAGTTAGACTCTGGGGCACATTTGAGCCTTTTCCATCCTATGGAACTAATTCCTAAGCCCCATTACAACCTAGTAAAGTCCTCCTAGGTTATAAAATGATTTGATTTTTCGACGACACTTTTGGCTCACTCGGCTATGACAGAACTTAGTCATCAATTAGTCATCAATGCTTTGACATTAAAGCAACATTCCTTTCTCTCAAACTACATTGACTTGATCCCCTCCAAGGGTATGTAGGAAGCTTGACCCAATACAAGTCTGGTCTACCTTTTTCTCTTCATTCTTATAATCAATTCATGTCATCCTTTTCATCCACTTATCTCCATATTGTTTCTCATCTTTCCAAATCATCTCTCTCATGGTCCATCAAATGTTTCCACAATAAGACTGCTAGAAGCATCTTGAGGTAGAAGGCCTCCCCATTACTGAGGCAAATAATAAGGACAGGAAAAGGCATTGAGATATACAACATGCAGGGGCATAAATCCAACTGTCAGAAGCAGATTTTTGTAGCCATGATGGAGTCCAACATTATGCATGAGGTCACTTTATTATTTCAATAGCACCAAGTAGGGGCATTTCATTTGGAAGAGCTTCAATACAAAATGATCAAAGGGAGAAGATATAGTGAAACTGCCTTGCTGGGGCAAAGCCTTTTTGGAGAAGTCCAATATTCTCTACAAGGTTATCTCATCCGCCATCATCACTTCCCAATGAAAAGAACTCTATGAATAAAAGCTTCAAGTTGAAGGACTGTCTCCTTGACGATGGGGCAAATGACGAGAAAGATGAAGCACAGACTGACTCCCATTCCTGTTCAATTTGAGATTACCTTTTTTAAAGAGAGGGAACAACCACCTCATTTCACCATCAAGCCCATTTATTCCATCACATGCAATCATCACAATCTCTGAACCTGTTTTCATGAGCCCTTATACTAGTGACTAACTCATTTGGAGGGTCTTCCTAGTCAATCCCTTTCGGTCCTTGATTAGAATGATGCCTAGTTAGAATCACCTTGAATCAGTGTCTATTAATCCCTTGTGGATCATTTCTAAACAATGGCATATCCCCATTTAACTTGAAATAATTTTTTTTGGTTCACATCATAAACCATTTGCATCTATTGGCATGGACAATAGGCGAGCTAAATGTCATCATTTGGAATGTTGAGGTCTATAATGGAAATCCCACTTGATCCAAAATTTGGACTCTAGGAACTTTGATAGTGCATCTTTGAACTCTATGAAAATCAATCAAAACAAAAAAACAAAGTGTCAGGCTTGTGACCTAACAAGGGTAGAAGTTCAAATTTGCACTGTTAATTTTCCTAAAATTCAAAACTTGGATCAAGAAAGATCACCAAGGTAGATCCGGCACTTCAAAAGCCAACAATCTCATTTGAAATTGGCTCATCAAAAAATGATGAAAACAAAAATTAAATTTATGGAGTCCTTAAAATTTCTCACGCCGATGTGAACACACATATTCAGTGCTCACCAAGTCATTCAAGTTCAAATTCAAATCTGAAGCTGTCGAATCTTTTAAAACCATCCAAATAAAAAAAATAAATAAAGATTTCAAACCCATCAATTTCAAAAAAGGCTTTTGTGCTCGAGATTGAACACCTACCTCATAGTCAAGCATGTTTCAACATTTGAAAGAATCAATTCCCAAATGTGCCTACAAACTTGTGGTCAGGCTCGGCTGTAGAACTGTAATCTGAAGATTACAAATCTTCAGTTTCAAAAGAGTTTCCAACTTTGCAGTCAAGGATAGATGCAAATATTCACTCTCAATTTCAAAATCATTTCTTGACTCATAGCCGAACAAGTTTGCAATTTCCATGTCATCTTCAAAAGCATGTTCAAGCTCACAACCATGCATGACGACAATTTTTCAAACATTCATTTTCAAAAGCATTTTAAGTTCATGTTTGAGTATGACTGCAATTGCTCTATTCTATTTCAAGCACATCATTCTTCACCATTTGTGAATTTTGATTTGATCCTTGCCTTTTTGAAAATCAATCAAGGATTAGAGAATTGGTTTTGCCTCGATAATTGACCAATGTTGCATCTGTTTATAAGCACATTACCAATCTATCATTGAAAAGCATCATGTGGTTTTTTACTTTGATTAGAAGTCCACGTTGAGCGTTTGACTCTAATATTCTGACTTCTCTTTGTTGGTTTGTATCAAATGTCTAATCTCGAAGTTTCTATGTTGCGATCTTTTCATTGTTGGATTTCCCTAAGTGCTCTGCATCTTTTCTTGGTCAAGAGCAATAAGTGCCCAACTCGACATTTCTATCCCTTCCTCGGCATCGAGCACTCAATTTTGTATTTTCTTAGTTGAGAATGCCAAGCACAAGATTCCGACACTTCACATTTTCTTTGATTGGAGCACTAAGTGCTCAATTTTGACATTTTCATCTTTTCCTTGGCATTGAGCTTTAGGAGCTGAATTTCATCTTTCTAGGTTGAAAGCACTAATTGCTTGATCCCAACATCTCATATTTCTTTGATTTGGAACACTAAGTGTTCAATTTCATCTTTTTTTGGTTGGAAGCACTAACTGCTTGATTCCAGCATCTCATATTTCTTTGATTTGGAACACTAAGTGTTCAATTTCGTCTTTTTTAGTTGAAAGCACTAAATGGTCGAATTACAACATTTCATATTTCCTTGGTTGAGAGCACTAACTACTCGACTCCGACATTTCACACTTCTTTGATTGAAACACTAAGTGTTTGATTCCAATAGTCTAATCTTCCCTTGGTTGAGAGCATTAACTGCTCGACTCCAACATTTCACACTTTCTTTGATTGAAACACTAAGTGTTCGATCCCAATATTCTAATCTTTCCTTGGTCGAAAGCATTAAATGCTTCATTTCATATTCTCTTGGTTAAGAGCACTAAGAGCTCGGCACCAATATTTTTCACCACTTCCTGGGCATCGAGCTTTAAGAGCTCAGTTTCATCTTTTCTCGGTGCTCGACTCCAACATTACATTTTTTTAGCAAAAAATATTGAGTGTTTAATTTCTTCTTTCTTGGTTGAAGGCACCAAGTGCTCGACTCCAACGTTTCATATTTCCTTGGTTGAAAGCACTAAGTGCTGGATTTCATATTCCCTTGGATGAGAGCATTAATGCACAATTCCAGCACTCTATCCCCCTCTTGGTTAAAAGCGGTAATTGATTTTGACACTGTCGATTACATCTCATCATTGATTTGATTGCGACACCCTCTTTAAGCACCTCGTTGATTGATTTGTTTGAATCACAACATATCACTTTGCATACCTCACCAATGATCGGTTTGATTTGTCAACCCTTTGATCCCTTTTCATCCTCTATATGAATTGAAAATTTGCACATTTGGTATTGATCTTCTTTGATTGACTCATAGGGGGACTTTTATGTGTTTTGTTGTTCCAAACTCATGTTGGCTTCATTAAAAATAATAATAAAACAAACATTGTGTTTTGGCAACGTGGATTGTGTTTTGGCGATGTGCTCACAAGCTTGGGTCTGCTATTCACGCGGATAACAGTTCAAGAAATCGCCCTAACTCCCATTGATTGTGTTTTGACAACGTGGATTGTGACATGGCGATGTCCTCACAAGCTTGGGTCCGTTATTCACATGGATAATAGTTCGGGAAATCCCCCTAACTCCCATTAATTGTGTTTTGACAACGTGGATTGTGTTTCGGCTACGTGCTCACGAGCTTGGGTCCACTAATTACGTGGATAACAGTTTAGGAAATTGCCCTAACTCCCATTGATTGTGTTTTGACAACGTGGAGTGTGTTTCGGCGACGTGCTCACGAGCTTGGGTCTACTATTTATGCGGATAATAGTTTGAGAAATCGCCCTAACTCCCATTGATTGTGTTTTGACGACTTGCTCACAAGCTTGGGTCCTTTATTTACGTGGATAACAATTCAGGAAATCGCCCTAACTCCCATTGATTGTGTTTGACAACGTGGACTATGTTTCGGTGACATCCTCACGAGCTTGGGTCCGCTATTTACGTAGATATTAGTTTAGGAAATCGCCCTAACTCCCATTCATTGTGTTTTGACAACTTGGATTGTGTTTCGACGATGTGCTCACGAGCTTGGGTCCGCTATTGAAGCAGATAACAGTTCAGGAAATCGCCCTAACTCCCATTGATTGTGTTTGACAACGTGGACTGTGTTTCGGTGACATCCTCACGAGCTTGGGTCCGCTATTTACGTAGATATTAGTTTAGGAAATCGCCCTAACTCCCATTCATTGTGTTTTGACAACTTGGATTGTGTTTTGATGACATGCTCACGAGCTTGGGTCCGCTATTTACGTGGATAATAGTTCGAGAAATCTCCCTAACTCCCATTGATTGTGTTTTGACAATGTGGATTGTGTTTCGATAACGTGCTCACGAGCCTGGGTCCGCTATTTACGTGGATAACAATTCGAGAAATCGCCCTAACTCCCATTGATTGTGTTTTGATAATGTGGATTGTGTTTCGGCGATGTGCTCATGAGCTTGGGTCCTCTATTTACGAGGATAACAGTTCAGGAAATCACTCTAACTCCCATTGATTATGTTTTGGCGACGTGCTCACGAGCTTGGGTCCTTTATTTATACGGATAACAGTTCGGGAAATCACCTTAACTCCCATTGATTGTGTTTTGACAACGTGGATTGTGTTTCGGCGATGTGCTCGCGAGCTTGGGTCCGGTATTTACGCGGATAACAGTTCAAAAAATCATCCTAACTCCCATTGATTGTGTTTTTGACAACGTGGATTATGTTTCGGCGATGTGCTCACGAGCTTGGGTCTACTATTTACGCGGATAATAGTTCGGGAAATCACCCTAACTCCCATTGATTGTGTTTTGACAACTTGGATTGTGTTTTGGCTACGTGCTCACGAGCTTGGTCCGCTATTTACACAGATAACAGTTCTGGAAATGGCCCTAACTCCCATTGATTGTGTTTTGAAAATGTGGAGTGTGTTTCGGTGACATGCTCACGAGCTTGGGCTCGCTATTTACATAGATAGCAGTTCGAGAAATCGCCCTAACTCCCATTGATTGTGTTTTGACAACGTGGATTGTGTTTTGACGACTTGCTCACGAGCTTGGGTCCTTTATTTACGTGGATAACAATTCGGGAAATCGCCCTAACTCCCATTGATTGTGTTTGACAACGTGGACTGTGTTTCGGTGACATCCTCACGAGCTTGGGTCCGCTATTTACGTAGATATTAGTTTAGGAAATCGCCCTAACTCCCATTCATTGTGTTTTGACAACTTGGATTGTGTTTCGACGATGTACTCACGAGCTTGGGTCCGCTATTTAAGCGGATAACAGTTCAGGAAATCATCCTAACTCCCATTGATTGTGTTTGACAACGTGGATTGTGTTTTGATGATGTGCTCACGAGATTGGGTCTGCTATTTACGTGGATAATAGTTCGAGAAATCTCCCTAACTCCCATTGATTGTGTTTCGATAACGTGCTCACGAGCCTGGGTCCACTATTTACGTGGATAACAATTCGAGAAATCGCCCTAACTCCCATTGATTGTGTTTTGATAATGTGGATTGTGTTTCGACGATGTGCTCATGAGCTTGGGTCCTCTATTTACGAGGATAACAGTTCAGGAAATCACTCTAACTCCCATTGATTATGTTTTGGCGACGTGCTCACGAGCTTGGGTCCTTTATTTATACGGATAACAGTTCGGGAAATCACCTTAACTCCCATTGATTGTGTTTTGACAACGTGGATTGTGTTTCGGCGATGTGCTCGCGAGCTTGGGTCCGGTATTTACGCGGATAACAGTTCAAAAAATCGCCCTAACTCCCATTGATTGTGTTTTTGACAACGTGGATTATGTTTCGGCGATGTGCTCACGAGCTTGGGTCTACTATTTACGCGGATAATAGTTCGGGAAATCACACTAACTCCCATTGATTGTGTTTTGACAACTTAGATTGTGTTTTGGCTACGTGCTCACGAGCTTGATCCGCTATTTACACAGATAACAGTTTTGGAAATGGCCCTAACTCCCATTGATTGTGTTTTGAAAATGTGGATTGTGTTTCGGTGACATGCTCACGAGCTTGGGCTTGCTATTTACATAGATAACAGTTCGAGAAATCGCCCTAACTCCCATTGATTGTGTTTTGGCAACGTGGATTATGTTTTGGCGACATGCTCACGAGCTTGGGTCCGCTATCTACGGGGATTACAGTTTGAGAGATTGCCCTCACACCCATTAGATTATTTTTTTGGTGGAAAATCCACAAGCTTAGGTCCGTTGCTTACGCTGATCGCAGTTCATAAATTTGCACGGTCCGTTTTAATTTACTTGATATTTACTTGGTCTACCCCTCAAATAGAGAATTGACATACCACTTCCCAGTTGCTTCTTTCGATATCTTCACTTAAAAGGACAACACTTTTCAAACCATCAACCTCTTTCTAACTTTGTCAATTCTTCGACAAAATTCGGTGCTCAGTAATCTTTGACTGTTGCCTGCTTCGCACCCTCAACGAAAGAGGGCATTCTATAGACACCAAATTTTGGCACGCCCTAACCCCCACTTCAAAATCAATAATTTGAGACAAGAAATGCGGGCCCACTTTCGATGCCACATGGGAGGAAGGAGGGCCCACCAATAACCAATAATAAAAAGAAATCAATGAAAAAAACAAAAGAAAAATAATAAAAGATAAAAAGGCAAAATGAAAATAATAAATGAAGATAAGTGAGCTCTCTCTCACGTTAAAAAAAAAAAGAAGAGAAATGGAAGGACAAAAAGGGAAAAGAATGAAAAGAAAAGGAGAATCAGAAAAGTGAAGAAAAAGGGTGAAGAGATCTTTCCCTTCCACGTGGGCAGGGGCAAGACACAAAGAAGAAGGAAGAAGGAAAGCAAGGGCAGAATGGGAAAGAAGAAGAGGAAGAGGAGAGGGCTTCTTCACTCTTCAACAGAGAGGAACAAGAGAGGCTCTTCTCAAGATCACTCAAGGTCGGTTCGGCCGATCATGGCAAGTGGGAGATGCGGTTAGAAAAAAGGAAGAAAGAGAAGGTTCCGATGGTGGCAAGTGGGAGAAAACAGTTACACTTGCTCTCTCTCACTCGCTGTTTTTAGTAGAAGGAGTTGAGAAGAAGCTTCAAGAACAAGGAGAGCTATAAGGGAGCGTCTCCTCCAGAGAAAGCTTCTTTGATTTTGGGGAGAAATTCTGGGGAGAAATTCTCGAAGAGAACAGGGGTCTTTGGTTTTTGAGGGAGAGAGAGAGAGAGAGAGGGAGTTTCAGAGAGAGATTGTAAAAAGAAAGAGTGTTTCAGTGAAATCCAAGGTGGTAATTTTTTAGGAGAAATTTTGGGGAGAGATTGATTGAGGGTAGAGAATTCTTTTTTGGGGGTGATGTGGCAAAAATTAATCAGGTGATCTTCCCTGCAGTTCCTGATGCCAGTTGACCTGCACAGAAGAGAAGACAGGGGAGATCCAGGCTGACCCGACGGAGGACTCTCCGATGCCTAAGTCAGATCTTTCTACAGCAGATACTCAAGAGAGTTTTCAGTAAAAGAAGTGATCGATCCCCTCAATGGAGGCTTACCTTGGTATTTATAGGCTACTGATGGAGTGGAGAAAGGGGGAAGTCCGTGGAGAGTCCTACTGGGCGTGGAGTCCTGGAGAGGGACAACTCTCTGATGCTGAGAATATTCTAGATCCTAGGGAATGCCAAGGGAATATTCCCCTCTTATCTCGAAAGTGCCAATCGTGGGAGGGGTGGATGCCTCTAATGACGTGTAGTGGATAAAGTCATGTCCTTGTGATCAGGGATTACGTTCCTTGAATGTAGTAGTGGACGAGAGCACGTTTCTGGGAACCTTGTTTGATGATGTCAGGCCGAGGTGGCAGCACGGCCAGATGAGATGCTGAGGTGATAGATTGGGCTGATGAAGGGTTGACGTGGCAGCATGGCCAGACAAGATGCCGAGGTGACAACTCGGTCTGATGAATGGACAAGGTGACAGCTTGGGCTGAAGTAGGGCTGGAGTAACAGTGCGGCATTCGTTAGGACGCCCCTTGACCGTGCCGTGGTTAGGGAGATATGGCCTCATCACCAGCCCCCAGCTCTAGCAGTTTGATTTGGACAGTTAGAGCATTTAATACGGTTGACTTTTCGATCATGCGTTGTTCGCTCAGCTCAAAACGTGCTGGTTCTACCACGTGTCTCAGAGATGTAATTTCACCTCGGGCAAGTGAAGAGACTGCTTGGGTTCACCATTGATCTCAGCCAGGTCCATCCGTTTATCCTCCATCGCCTTCTCCTATAAATAGGATACGTTTTTTTCAAAAGTCTTGTCATTTGATCTTGCGATAAAGTCAGCTTAGCTCGTTCCTATCTTCAGCATGGACATCCACAGGGTCTCTGAGTAGCCCGGTGTCAAGAATAGCGTTCTCCTTCTTCCTCGTCCTTTCCAAGCTTGTCCTGCAACAAGTAAGTAAGATCACATTATGGTTATAACTCGTCGATCCTCTGCTCAGCCCTCCATGTACCCTAGCGTTAGTCCTGGTGATCCCGATATGGCATATGTGCGTGACCCAGATTCGTACAACCAGACCCCCTTGACGATAGTGAGGCCTGGGGAAAACCACCCAGAGTGCCCAATTCCTAATCCCTCGTCCTCCAGTGGTGACACTTCTAGTAGTCTGGGCTTCGACGACAGCTTAGGTTTTGGTGGTAGCTTGGGCAACAGCTCAGGCTCGGGCAGTAGCTTGGGCACTGAGTCTATGGAGGTGGTCTCGCCTGAGACCAGGGATGATGCTGGCTCAGTCACCCCAGCTCAGCCCCCTAGTGCCACGGCAACGGGCACTTCTGTTGTAGGCCCATCGGGCGCTGAAGTCCCTGAGGCTGGCGTAGCAGAGTCCGAGGGGAAAGGCTCCGCTTCCTCCTCTAGAGAGAAGAAAATCGTGGTCAACACCCTGAGCATCCTTACGCCCAAGGTTCTAGACTTGATCCGGGGTTAGTATGGCATCCCCGATTACGTGGTGATGCGTGTCCCAGACAAGGATGAACGTGTAGATGCCTCTCGGGACAGAGTGGCCCTCTATGACATCGCTTTTTAGAGCGGCCTTAGGATCCCCGTTCCCTAGCTGGTCAGCTCGGTCCTAGAGCACTGGTGCCTTGCCCCAAGTCAGCTTACTCTGAACTCCTGGCACACTATTCTTGGCTTTGAGGTGTTCGTCTCGAAGCTGGCTGACCGTGACGCTGGACGTATTCTGGAAGATGTTTTTGGTGAAGAGGCACACCTCAGGGTGGTACTACTTTACCAAGAGGGACAGGGACGGTCCTTACAGCGACCTGAAGATGTTCCTCAATATGCCTTCCTCAGTGAAGAAGTGGAAGGAGAGGTACTTCTACGTGGCGATGGAGTGGAACCCCTTCAAGAGCAGCTGGGTAAAGTCTATGCTCTCAGTGCTGAACCAAGACCCCAAGCTCTCCCCGGCTGACCTCCAAACATATCAGATGTGTTTGGGTGGGGAGGCCGTGGACGTTCGAATGCTGTAGGACGAAGACTTCCTTCGAGAGTGGGAGCTGAGTGAAGTCCCTGGTGAGGGTTCGATTGAGTCCGGTTCATGGTAGTTCAGCTCAGTTTTCCTTTAGATTCAGCTTGGTTTTAATACTAATCCAGCCCGGTTCTTCCTTGTTTTGCAGTGGTTAACGTGAATATCAACAATAAAGCCCTTACTGTGGTGGCAGCGGAGGCGAGGAAGAAGGAGGCATCCCGCTCCACTGACAAGGGTAAGGCCCAGTGAGCCCTAACCTTGGTCCGAAGGTCACCCCTCCCCCTGGCGCGAGTAACAAGGCCTTACCGATTACTATTGGGGGCAAGCTAGGGAAGGAGATGCCCCCAGTTGAATATTCAGCTCGGCACGGGACTCCGGGCTCTCTGAAAGCAAGGAGCCAGTGGGCTCTAGAGAGAAGGTATCGGGGCAGACTGGCACGCCTGATCGAGCTACTGTAGGCCCCGACAGCCAGAAGAGGAGGCGTTCGCCCATGGAGGGGGCACTGCAGGGCAACCCTCCCAAGGTGGCCCGAATGGGGAAGCAGCTCGTGGATCCCTGGGTGGACCTGATGGAGAACAACACGGTGTTGGACCCCATTGCTGCTCGGGTTTGGTGCCATCGGAGCCATCCCAAGAGGGACATTGCCTGCGTGAGGAAGTTATCTGACATCGACTTCGCGGATCAGGTTTACGCCCGAATGGGCGACGTAAGTATTTCCCGCTTCTCATTCTTTGTGTTTACTTTAGTTTTGAGTATTTATGACTCCATTGGGTCCTTGCAGGGTTTTGCTTTTACGGTTAAGGCTACTCAACGATTTGAGAACATGGCCATTGGTCATGTTAAGGCGGATGACGAGGTGAAGCGTCTCCGGGGGAGCTCCAAATGGCCACGAGTCAGCTGGAAAATGAGAAGAAAAAGGCTCGATTTGAGGAGCAAGGGTGAGAGACAACGAGGAGAGAGCTGGCGAGATGGAGTGTGAAGTCACTAAACAGCTCAAGATTAACAGTGGCCTAGTCAATGAGAAGGACGCACTCCAGAGCAAGCTGGCTGAGGCTCATGAGGCCAGCAAAAGGAAGGAAGCTGAACTTTCAGGTCGGATTTCTGAGTTGGAAAGGAAGCATCAGGCCGAGCTGGTGTCGAACAATGAGGCCGCTACTGAGAGGTGGCTGAACTTTGAAGTTGGTCAGAAATGGCTAGTTGACGTCAACATCTCTTCATTTCAGGCCGGCTCAGAAGATGCTATTCAGTTCGTCCTTGGCAAGATGCCAGACTATGATTTGTTAGAATATGAGCAGCGCGCTCCTGCCCTAGCTCCTTCAGTGCAGCTCATTGGTCAGGCCGAGTCGGTGAAGAGGTGACTCAAGCCGACCTTAAAGCAGCTAAGTGAACCAGCTCTCTCCCTCTTGAGCCAGCCCCCTATTTCTGCAATACTGATGTTCTCTTTTCCTTTTTCTTCCCTTTCCCCTTGTGGGAGTGATGTAATCTTCTTTCTTCTCTTCTTTTTTTTTTATGTAAATGTCTCCTTTGCGAGTAGTGTACTTTTAAGGGTTTCTTCCCTCCTTCATCAATGAAAAATGATTTTTCTTCATTCATTGTGCCACTTTCATTCCTGTAAGTGTAGTTCCATTATTTAGTTGAGCTTGATTTGGTCTTATGTATCTTAGTAATGTGAAGCATTATGCCTAGACTTGGACATCAATGATGCCGGGCTGAAGCTCAAACTTAATGCCTTGGATGGTCTTTGAGATGCCAGACCTGGATTTGGTCTTGATGGTGTCGAGCTAGAGCTCGGTCTTTATACCTTAGAAGTTGTCTTGGGGCGCCAAACTTGGGTTTGGTTTTGTAGTGCTGAGCTAGAGCTTGGTCTTAGGTGTTGTTGAGCTGGAGCTTGGTCTTTTTGCCTTAGATGTTATGGTCTTGGAGATGTCAAACTAGGGCTTGGTCTTGGTAGTGCCGAGCTAGAGCTCGGTCTTAGATGTTGCTGAGCTAGAGCTTGGTCTTTATGCCTTAGATGTTAAGGTCTTGGAGATGCCAAACTAGAGTCTGATCTTGGTAGTGCCAAGCTGGAGCTCGGTCTTAAATGTTGCTGAGCTGGAGCTCGGTCTTTATGCCTTAGATGTTAAGGTCTTGGAGATGCCAAACTAGGGTCTGGTCTTGGTAGTGCCGAGCTGGAGCTGGGTCTTTATACCTTAGAAGAGCTGGATATTTAAGAGAAGCTTCATAGTTTATTGATGTGTGGCATACACTTTTGACAAATACATTGCTTCAAAATAGAGTCCAATCCGCTTCGTGAATGAAATTGAATAATTGAAATATGAAAACTAAGGTGCTGAGAATATAAAACCTATAAGAATAATGTCCAGTCGAGGGGACTTTAATGTAATTTACTGGTAAAATTTTTTAAGATTTTCAACATTCCATGCTCTTAGTATAGCTGTATCCCCCTAAGTCTGCAAGTGGTAAGTATCGGGGCACACCACTTTGGAGACTATGTATGGGCCTTCCCAGTTTGCGCTTAGCTTTCATTCACTTCTTAGGTCAGCTGCAACTGCTTTTCTGAGGACCAAGTCACCTACTATGAATCCCCATGGCCTGACCTTTCGATTGTGATACTGTCGGACTTTTTGTTTGTAGGTTTCATTCCGCACTAGAGCTTCTTCTCGAACTTCATCTATGAAGTCGATATTTGCTTGGAGCCCTACCTCGTTCTATGACACTTTGAACGTTGTTAATCGAAACGAGGCTTGGGTCACCTCTACAGGGGTTAATTCTTCAGTCCCATATGCCAATCGGAATGACGTCTCCTTTATAAGGGTCTGAGCTGAGGTACGATACGCCCACAGTACACTGAGTAGCTGGTTGGCCCAGTTCTTCTTCTCCCAGTCTAACTTCTTCTTTATTCCATCTAGAAGTATGTGGTTGGCCTTTTCTGCTTGGCCGTTCGATTGTGGGTGTGCTATAGCAGTGTTTCAGAAATCAATGTTAAAGTTACTGCAGAAGAGCCTAAATTTTTTATTGTTGAATTGTCGACCATTATCTGTGATCAGTATCTTTGGGACACTATAGCGATATATGACGTCGTCCCTTACGAACTCTTTTACCGTCTGCTCAGTATCTTGGCTAGGGGATGCACTTCCACCCATTTAGTGAAGTAATCAATAGCGACAATCAAGAACTAGACACCGCCCTTGCCTTTCTTGAACTATCCTAGGATATCCATTCCCCACATAGCGAATGGGATCGGGCAGATTATGGAGCCAAGTTCTATAGCCGAGACATGCGGTATTGGGGCTTCGTAACACTAGTCCTGCGCCGCTCCTTGTTGTGGTGTTGGATCCATCAACAAAGAGTTCCCACTTTCGGTTCGGCTTGGCCTCTACCGCTGTTGCTTCTTTTGTCTGTGTACATTCTACTAAGAAATTAGCCAATGCCTAGCCCTTGATTGTGCTTCTTGGTCTGAATTCAACGTTATGCTCACGTAACTCGACAGCCCAGCTCACCATACGTCCTGCTATGCTAGGGCTGTGAAGTGGGTTCCTTAGTGGCTGATCAGTCAGTACAACTATGGTGTATGCTTGGAAGTAAGGCCTCAACTTTCTAGCTGCCACGACCAATGCTAATGTAAATTTCTTAATTCCTGGGTATTGTATTTCTGCTTCTAGGAGCACATGACTCACATAGTAGATGGGCCTCTGGGTCTTTCTCTCTTCTCTTATGAGAGCTGCGCTAACGGCTACCTTGGAAGTAACGAGGTAAAGCTGTAGCAGCTCTTCGGGTTCTAGCTGGCTCAGCAGAGGGGGACCTAGTCAGGCAAGCTTTGATTTCCTCAAAAGCCACTTCGCATTCCTCCGTCCAGTGAAATTGATGTTGACCTTTTCCTCCTTTTAGTATCTTGAAGAAGGGAAGACACTTGTCTCCAGCTCGGGACAGGAATCTGTTTAGTGCGGCCAGACACCCTGTCAGTTTCTGAACTTCGCGGATGTTTCTTGGTGGGCGCATTTCTTGAATGGCTTTGATTTTGGAGGGGTTTGCTTCTATTCCCCTTTGCGATATGAGGAAGCCCAGGAATTTCTCAGAGGTTACTCTAAATGCACACTTGGTAGGATTTAGTCTCATCTGGTTCTGTCGTAGGACATCGAAGGCTTCCTTCAAATCTAACACATGATTAGTGCCTTTTGCACTCTTGACTAGCATATCATCAATGTAAACTTCCATGTTTCTTCTGATCTAGATTCGGAACATTGTGTTCATCATCCTCTGGTAAGTGGCTCCAGCATTCTTGAGGCCAAAAGGCATTGCAGTGTAGCAGTAGTCACCCTAAGTGGTGAGGAATGCAGTTTTCTCCTCATCTTCTACCTTCATCTTTATCTGATTATAGCCGGAATATGCATCCATGAAGGTCAGCATTTTGTGGCATGCAGTCGAGTCTATGAGGGAGGCAATCATGGGAAAAGGATAGCAGTCGTTGGGATAGGCCTTATTTAGGTCGGTGTAGTCTATACATATCCTTCACTTTCTGTTGGACTTCGGAACCATGACCACATTGGCTAGCTTGGTCGGGTATTTTACTTCCTTCACAAACCCTGCAGTTAGGAGTTTGTCAACCTCCTCGTTGATGATGGTGTTTCGCTCAGTCACGAAGTTCCTGTGCTTCTGCTGGATAGGCTTGAAGCTAGGGTTAACATCCAGACTGTGCTCAACTACAGCCCTGGAGATGCTTGGCATATCAAAAGCCTTCCATGCAAAAATATCAGAGTTTTTGCCTAGGAAGTTTAAAATTTTGTCGCAACGTTGGGAGCTCAGCAATGCTCCGAGATGAACAGTCTTTGACGGCTCGACCTCAGTAATAGGAAGAGTGAGCAGCTGTTCAACTGGCTGAGCTCGATTTAAGAGGCTTTCATCTCGGCAATCAATAATTTCTACCATGCATGCTAGGCCAAAACATGATTTCTTGATAGACTTTATGAAGTTGGCATAGGACTCCCGAGATTTCTTTTGGCTGGACTTGCATTCCCCGACTCCATTGCTGGTGGAGAATTTGACTTTCATGTGCTTAGTGAGACAATCGCCCCAAGGCCATTGAGACCAGGTCGGCCAAGGATTGCGTTGTAGGATGAGGCTATCATGGCGACCATAAAAGAAACCATGGTAATGCCCATCTGAGCTCCCTATCCGATGGTTACAGGCAAGTCTACCACTCCTTCTAGCTCTGTTGGTCTACCCAAAAATTCTACAGGGGTCCTTAGGCTGGCTTTAAGGCTCCAATACCAAGCCCCAGTTTTATGAAGGCTTCGTAGGACATAAGGTCAATGGAGGCTCCTGTGTCCACTAGGACCTTGAGGAAGGGGTGGTTGGCCACCACTAATTGAACTACGATGGCGTTGTTGTGAGGCCAGTTCAACTCTTCTAGGTCTCTATCGGAGAATGTGATGGGTGGATCCGGTCTGAGGGCTTTGACAGGCTGTTCCGTGATGCATACGAACTGCACATGAGCTTTAGCTTTTCTGACTGATTTCACCATGGGTCCGCCCATGATTGTCAGGATGGTTGGACCCATGGGCTGGTTATCGTACATTTCAGCTTGGTCTGCGGTTGGTTCCTTGGGCGGCTGGGTCCTATCTTGGCTTGGCTCGGCCTCATCTCTCCTCGGCTCGGGCCAGTTCCCACTATATTTCTACTTCAAATACTTGTTTTGGTATCCTGCCCTGATGAGCTCATCAATTTTCCTTTTCAGAGACTTGCAGTCTTCAGTGTGATGTCCATAGTCTCAATGGTATCAGCAGTACCGGTTGGGGTTCCTCTCCTCTGGTTTAGTCGTCATTGGCCTGGGCCAGCGAAAATACTTCTGGTCTTGGATCTCTAAGAGCAGGTTTGTTCGTGAATGGTGAAGTTCATATCACTCGGGTTCAGCTGCGTCAAGCGGCCGATCTGTTATGTTCTTCTTCGGCTCGCGAGAATCGTCCCTAGGCCTCAGACGCCTTCTCTTCTCCTTCTCTGACTGATCACCCCTATCAGCTATTCCTCTGGTGGCCTGGACTTCTTCCATGTTGGCATATTGATTGCATCTTCTCAACAGCTCGGGCATTATTTCTGGCAAGTCAAGGGTCAGAGACTGGACCAGATCAGTGTGCATTACTCCGTTGCACAATGTGATATACGCCACTCCTTCTGGTAGGTTTTTTACCTCTAGCGTTGCCTTAGTGAATCGAGCAAAGAACTCTCTTATAGTCTCTCTTGCTTCCTACCTCATGTTCATCACATTTTGTGTAGTTTGCTTCTGCTTCATACTAGCTTGGAAACTTATGAGGAACGCTCTTGTCAGCTCTTCATAGCTGCGGATGGACCGGGGCCGCAAGTTTGACATCCACACCACGCAACTCCTTTTAATGAGGCTGTGAAGGCTTGGTAGAGAATTGCGTCCCACCTACCATGGACTGTCATGGCTGAGCTGTAGTATAAAAGATGATCGTAGGGGTCTGTGGTGCTGTCATATGCTTTAAAGACGGGTATCACAAAATTTACGGGTAGCTTGGCATCTATCAGCTCATCGGATAGTGCATTATGGGTTGGGGTTACCGTTATGTCCGTTGGGTGTCTCTACCTCTGCATTCCTTCTACCCTCTTAGTGAGACGCTGGATGCGGCTCTCCAGGTCATCCCTTCTTTCCTCAGCTCGATGATTCGGGGAGCGGCGTTCCCTTTCAGCTCTCCTGGGGCTTCTTTCTCGGTCTTGGCGCTTTCCAGGCGGATCCTGACCTTGCTGTAGTGTGCCTCTGGCCTACTTGGGAGGTGAGCCTTGATGACCTCCCTGGGGTGGTGCTTCCCGAGCTGTCCTCTGTGAGGAGTTCTCTCGTTCCTCTCTGCGCGGATGCACACCTCTAGTGAGCCTTTGAGGCGAGCGTTGGCATCCTCCTACCCTAGGTGGGGATCTATGGGCATCATGTGTTTTCGAACTCCGATTATGTGCGGAACAACGAGCCCTCCCATTCTGAGCAGAAAGGGGTACCGAACGAACTGTGCGTGATGTTCTGACCGATCCCCTCCTGGCTGTTGATTGAGGGGTGACACTGTTGTTAGGTGATTCATTGCGGGGTCGTCTGTCTGGAACAAGCCTACACTACTGAGCAGAACCAGTGAGGGGCATAGGGAGTGCCGAGCCGAACTGACGTATGAAGTCCCGCACTAGTGTGTTTATTGCTAACACTTGCAGCTGCAGGCTCTGCATCTGTTCTTCCATATTCGGGTGAGGCACTCAGGATGACGGGACATGGCGAGATTGCTAATGGTTTTGCTCGCACTGATTTCCCTCTCTTGGAGCAACTTTAGCGTCAGGCAGGGCTCGCTGGGGTCTTTGTGGGGAGGCCTCCGCTGGGACATTCTCCTGCTCTGCCATTGACGGTGAATGAGGATGTTCAAGTGGTAAATTGCGAGTGGACCTTACTCGTGTTGTTGTAGAAGAAACGACTTTCTCACTCCTTAATTGCATTGATTCAAGGTAGCTTTTTGTAATGCGTTTCCCACGGATGGCGCCAATCTGATGTGGTAAAAATTGACCGGGTAATCTTCCCTGCAATTCTTGATGCCAGCTGACTTGTTCAAAAGAGAAGACAGGGAAGAGCCGGGCTGACCCAACAGGGGACTCTCCAATGCCTAAGTCAAATATTTCTACAGCAGATACTCAAGAGAGTTTTTCAGTAAAAGAAGTGATCGATCCCCTCAATGGAGGCTTACATTGGTATTTATAAGCTACTGATGGAGTGGAGAAAGGGGGAAGTCCGTGGAGAGTCCTACTGGGCGTGGAGTCCTGGAGAGGGACAACTCTCTGATGCTAGGAATATTCCAGATCCTAGGGAATACCAAGGGAATATTCCCCTCTTACCTCGGAGGTGCCAACCGTGGGAGGGGTGGATGCCTCTAATGACGTGTAGTGGATAAAGTCATGTCCTTGTGATAAGGGATTACAATCCTTGAATGTAGGAGTGGACGAGAGCACGTTTCTGGGAACCTTGTTTGATGATGTCGGGTCAAGGTGATAGCTCAGGCTGATGGAGGGCCAAGGTGGCAGCACTGCTAGATGAGATGCCGAGGTGATAGCTCGGGCTGATGAAGGTCGAGGTGGCAGCATGGCCAAATGAGATGTTGAGGTGACAGTTCAGGCTGATGAAGGGCCGAGGTGGCAGCTTGGGCTGAAGCAGGGCTGGAGTAACAGTGCGGCATTCATTAGGACGCCCCTTGACCGTGCCGTGGTTAGGGAGATATGCCCTCATCAGGGGGAAAGGAGAGAAAGAAATCAGGGAGAGGCTAAGAGAAAAGTTGAGAAGAGAGAAAGAATAGGGAGTTGAGAAGAAATCAGGGAGATGAAGAGAGAGAGAATAGGGAGTTGAGAAGAAATCAGGGAGAGGCTGAGAGAAAAGTTGAGAAGAGAGAGAGAATAGGGAGTTGAGGTTTCGGATCCCTCTTTCTTTCTTTCTTTTCTATTCTGTCCGAGCATTGATGTGGCAAGAAGGGGTTTCTCGACTCTGATCTTGAGAGAGGGAGAATGAGATCCGTCGGAGCTTCTTTCCTTCTCTATGTACTGATTGCAGAGAAAGGAAGAATCGGTGCAGTTCTTCTTGGCCGGAGCTGGTGCATTTCCGGCCGAATCACACGCCCTTTCGCAAGCCTGCAACCTCGATCTCACTCCGAGAACTTCAATCCGAAGCTGCGGCCATTCGTCGGTGCATCTCAAAGATTCCAAACACAAGAGGCATTTGGAACCACCGCTTAGGATCCAATTGAATATCATGCAAGAAACGATCGGATTCTCTCCTTGAGTCAACGAAGGTTCTCATCATCGCTGCTTACCTGAAAACCAATCAAGAAACGCGCTCAGAGGCGTTCGGTCTTTCTAAGGTTCATTTGAAATCGCAGGAGTGGCTGTTTGTTGCAGGTACGACGTTCTTCCCTTTCTTTAACCGATTCTGTGAGGTTTTCTCCATGACCGAACCTACCTCATGCTTTCTTTCTTTTTACTATTGATGTTCTGTGGTTGATTCCCTTTATGTGCACATCATTCATCACCATGGCTGGAATTGGGTTTCAGACTTTGTATCAATCCTTATGTAGCTCGATTGATTTTTTTATTCTGTGTTATCTCATGACATTCTGGCTACGGCTGAATCCATTTCTTGCCATTTTACCTTCTAGAATTTTAATGGCCGATCACCTATGTGCTCATACGGTTCCTAGGTTATGACATCTCTGCCATGTTTTGTGTGTGCTTCTTGATTTCTTTAACACTGAAATCATCAGTGACCGATTATCTCTGTGTACATATGACTTAGTTTTTTGGGATTATTTTACAGAACCTCACCCCCATTGAATTTGCTTTAGTATTGTGATAGCCGAACTTATTTCCTGCTGTTTCCTTTTAGAATTTTAATGGCCGATTGCCTATGTGCTCATATGGTTCCTATGTTATGACATCTCTACCATGTTTGAGTGTGCTTCTTGATTTCTGTAGCACTGAAATCACTAGCGGCTGATTATCTCTGTGCTCATATGGTTCCTATTTCGTGCTGTTTACTATTAGAATCTTTAACGGCAGAATACCTCTGTGCTCATATTCTTCATATCTTTACGTCATTGTTCCCACGTTTTAACACTGAAATCATCTGTGGCTGGTCATCTCTGTGCATATATTACTTGTCATCATAGACTGGTTCGGATTCAGAATCTACCATTTGATAGACAGAAAACGCTACGCACCATATCAGTGGATTACTTTGTTATAAAACCCCATCCCTCTTGAACCGCTTTCAGTATTGTCATGGCTGAATCTTTTAGCCCATTTGAATTGCGTTTAATTTGAGTTCACCAATCGATTAGGCCCAATCTTCATGTCAGGCCCATCGACCGTATCATCATGGGTCACGGTCTATAGGCAGCATACTCTCCATTTTGGACCACTCTCTAAGGCTCCGTTTGCTTGCAACGGGAATTTAAAGGGAAGGGAAGTGAAATTTTTATACTTAAAAATGAATGTTTATAATCATTACCCCATATGATTCAATGTGATTATATAAACTACTTGATTTTTTTAACTATATTTGGTAATGATACATTTTACATGTAATTTTTATTTTACATATTATAGCAAAGGGTTTTGGATGTAAAGTAAAGTGAAATTTTATAACCAAATATGGAATGATTTAAAGTAATGATATAGTCACCTGGTTCTCCAAAAGGTAGCGTAATTCTTACAATATGAAACCAATGAAAACACTAGTACAATCAACAACGGTGAAATTTATGTATTTCATGAATGATGTGGGTTAGGGGTGTCAATTTGTGGCCCGACCCGACTAAACTGATCGGGACCGACTGTTATAGACCAACCCGTCCCAGACCGTTTATTAAACGTATCGGGCTTAAGCTCGGCCCGTTTACAAACGGTCGGTCTTGGTTTTGCTACTTGGACTGTCGGGTGCCCAACCGAGACCGACTAAATAACACCCGACCGAGACCGGCCTATTGTGCACCAACCTGGCCCGACCCTTTAATGATTGTAGAATACCTAATTTACCCCTCCCCCCAAATTAAAGAGTAAAAACTAAAAAGTAAAGACATATTCACATTTTAAATAATGGTTATATTTTGTATCATTGATTGATTTATTGTCATTTTTTTGGGCTTGCATGAGTGGACTGGAATATAAGAACACATTTTAAAGAGGGCCCGTTTAAAAATCGGTTAAAGCCCGTTTAACATTAAACATGTCCGTAGCCCGGTTAAGGCCCAACTAAAGCCCTATTAAGGTAGCCCGATTATAGTCCGAGCCGACCGACCGAATATAAAGCGTACCATGTCCTCAATAACTAAGACCGATTAGTTAAATGGGCAGACACGGTGCATCCTTTGAAAGTCTTCAAGTCCGATTAAGCCCGACCAAACTGGACCGGCCCAACCGGTTGACACCCCTAATGTGGGTGATAATTTTGTCCCCTCATTATTCTACACACAAGATCGAGCTGAGTCAGGCTAGGCTCAGACCGATGCCTCAACCTGGACCTGGCCCAACCTCGGGCTTAAAAATCCTACCTGCCCTATTTGTTGAATAGCTCCGGTGAGACCCTGTTCCGGCTCAAGGATGGCTCAAAGCAATCAAATTCAAATGTGAATTTTTCGGAAACTACTATTTATTCATTCAGATCCAATGGAAATCAATTTTCAAAGATACATTGGTTCAAGATAAAGAAGGATGGTTTGCTCACTTATTATCCCCCCTTGAGGAAACAATGAAATATCTCTTATTATATATTGTGTTTCTGAAATGTTGGAAACCATCCTTCGATCTCTGATTTACATGGGAGGAGGGGTTTGTTTGTCCATCCAAATTATACAACTATTGCTCTTTCCACTGATGAGTAAATCAAAAGCTTTATTGATGTCCTCAAATTGCACCTCTTGTGTCCCGAACTCGTCAAATCCAATCTCCTGTCACAAATAGAGTGTGAATTACCATCTGCCCTTTATGAAAAAAAGTTTAGAATTGAAGAACAGATAAGCTAATTAGGTTCCTTGTCCAATTGTTGGTGTCAAAATTTGAAATAATGCACCTAATGACATGGCAAATAAGTTCGTACATAAAGACAGAACGTGGGCTGACCGTGGCAATGCTAAGAAATCCATAACCAATGAGCAACATGGCACATGGCACCAGCACACAAGGGCAATGGAAAATGTACACATGGTCGTGGGACAGGCATCGCAAGCGTCTTGGGGCTCAGCTTAGTGCGGAAGTGGGCTAGTGGCACGCATGAGGAACAGTTAAGCCTACACGCTATATAAGGAAAGAGAATCGGCCAAAAGAGGGGATAGCTCATAAGTTGAGACTTGAGCTGATACGTAATTTAGATTGATTGTAATCTGGCGTTGACAGGTTGCGGAGGGAGCAAGAATCCGTGGAGCTACCAAACTAATTGGTGTGGATTTGAATCCAGATAAGTTTGAGATTGGCAAACTATTTTTTTTTTTTTGGGGGGGGGGGTGCACCTCTCTGGCTCATCAAGCATTTGCTACCTGTCTGAAGGTCTCTCTCTCCTTTTTGTGCGTGTATATATATATATATATATATATTTATATATACCAGGAAATAAGATTCTCCTGGTGCTGTACGGTGAGAAGAACGTGATAGGCACGATGCCGTACTCCGATCTAGCTAGAAGACGAGAACTAGAATAAGTGCAATACCGTACCTAGAACTAATTGTGCAAAATTAAAATAAACAAAGCAATACTAAGAACTCAAAAATAAGATCATAAAACAAAAAGCTGTTAAACTAAATCTATTATATATATATATATATATATCACCCTCCACGGTACTTGTTTGTCATGGTTTGCAGGGTTGGGGAAAGATAATATTGATAGCTTTTGAGAAGCCTAGCTCCCTATTAAGCTTGAGTACATATGAGGTTCTTGTCAGTGGCAAAACTATCATGGGTTATCTGTAGGAGATGTCAAACCCAAAACTGATACTTCTTGTAAAATCTTACTTGGTTTTGGCATGGAATTTTTCCCTTAAGATGGTTTTTTTTTTTTGGTAAAACCCTTAAGACCGTATTAGTAAGTGTGGGGGCATGTCAGAATCTTTGCTGATTGGATTTAATGATAGAACTGACTTTAATCATGCGACTTCGGATCTCTTCTTCCCCAATTGCTTTATGGACTTTGGAGCGATCAAAATCACCAAGGTACAAAAGAATAAACCTCGATTTAATACAATGCACTAGAGTCTAGAGTCAATCGACTCGCAATTGAACTAAAACAAAGAGTTGTACTAATTTTAACTAATGGAAAGCGAAGGAATAAAAGAGTTGCATTATTGTTGGATTCTTGTGTATTTCAACCCCATAATTAGACTTACAGCTAAACCAATAGCTCCTAAGCCAAATATAGCCACACTGGTCCCTGCTTCCACATTTGCAGTTTTCCAAGCTGCTCCAACCCCTGCAATTAGACTTTTCCCATATTTTAATTTTTAAATCTAAAATAAGGAAAAGAAGAAGAAGAAATTCTTAACGGGTTCCAGGAAATTTTGGGTTTGATCTTTGTTTACCAGTTGAAATCCCACAACCAAGTAGACATGCCCTGTTAAGAGGAATGGAAGGTCTATCTAGATTACATTGGCAATGTCCACAGTGTACTCGCTAAAACTGGAGATATATACACAAAATGGTTAACCACCTCTCCTTTTGAAACTGTGAATCGGGTCGTGCCGTCTCTGGGCAACGGTAGGGAAACCATGAAAGGAAATTTGGAGCATTAGTTACTGTTCTTTGAGTTGCAGTCTCTGCAATGCAATCCTGGCAATCAGTTAAGGTTACTGGAATCACAGTGTCTCCCTCCTTCACTTCCTTTACATTTTCTCCAACAATTTCCACGATCATTCCACATCCCCAGATTAAGAGACCATTAGAATCAAAACATAAATTTGGGTTTATTTTCTTTGGGGAATGGGAATGAGTTATTGAGTTTACCCAATAGCCTCATGTCCAAATATTGTTGGAAATATTGCAGGTGGACTCTGAAGAAACAAACAATAGAAAGTTTAGAAAAGTAAAAATTAATTGATCTAATATTGGAAACAAGAATCCATGATTTGGGCTTACTTCCATCTTCCAAAAAGTTACATCAGTGTGACAAGAGTGAACTTCCCAAGCTTTTGGTGGAGCAACCTCCACCTCCTCAATCTATAAAGGCTTCCCTGCTTTTCTACAATCTGCGGCTGCAATTGTGGATTATATCAGCGATGAATAAGGCATCTTCCACTTACAGGAGAAAAATATAGTCCACCAAGAAGAATTCTAGATAAAATTTCAGGGACACTTGAGCTGACATACGTTCATGTCAATGTCGATGTCTCTCAATGAAAAATACCTTCATCTTCCCACAGTGGGGTTTAAAAAAGAATTATGCTCACAGAACTGTTTTAAGATTGCTCCAAAAGAAAATATAATTCAAGACCGATCATGAAAAAATTGCACCAAAGAAAATATGAGAAAGAGTACAAGCACTGGAACCAGAGAGAGAGAGAGAGTTAAAAAAAGAAACAAGAAATAATGAACGTACAAGCAACAGAATGCACGGTTGGAAGATACTAACCAAGATCGGTCTAGGTCTGAACACGGTTGGAAGATACTAACCAAGATCGGTCTAGGTCTGAACGTAACGACAAATGAGTGTATGCATTTGCTGTTTCGTTCAGACCTGACCGATCTCAATCAATCTTTGTATCGGTTCATTGTTGATGTCCACAAAAAAAAAAACATACGGAAGAATAATCAAAGAAAGAGAAAAGAGAAGAATCATGTGAAAATAAAGGAGAAGAAGAAAGATGAGAGGGCTTTAGTATCGAAAAGAACGGTTCGGGGAAGTATATATAGAAAAAAAACCCACCGAACCCACCCAACCAACAAACCAACGTCTCTTACCAGACTCAACCACCCACCCAGTGCAAATTAACTTTTTTCTCGTTGCAAAGAACAATAAAGACTTGAACCAGTTGCAGAGAACAGTAAAAACTCAATAAAGAATCTGAACCGTTGCAGAGAACGATAAAGACTCTGAACCACCCACCCACCTCTCTCTCTCTCTCTCTCTCTCTCTCTCTCGATGGACCATCATAAGTGCAAATTAATTTTTTTTCAGAGTTGCAGAGAACAATAAAGACTTGAACCAGTTGCAGAGAACAATAAAGACATATCCACCCCATCAACTTAGACATCACACTTTCTAAATATTAAGATATATTCACAATCCTTTGCTTTTCAAATCTGTATTTCTTAATCATAAATGGAAGAATAAGAAATGATGCAGAGAATCACAATCATTTGAATTTCAAAAAACCCTAGATCTCTCTCAGATCAATCTCTCTCCCTCTTCTGTTCGTCGTTTGAGTTTAAATTTTAAGAAATATTTGATTCGCACGCACTAGCTACCACCAGGCATGTCTGAAACGTGTGTATGACAAGCAGACGTAAACGTGTCGGACACCCATGCCCTCACCTTCTTCACTTCCCACCCTTGTAAGAAAATTGCCCAGATTTTTTTATTTGCAGACATTGAGACAATCCATAAGTGTCATTCAGACAATCCCTTACATAAATTTTTTTGAATAGCTGATGACGCTCATTGTGGATTGGTCTAAATCACTACAACCACAACCCTTTTTCTTCTTCTACAAACACCTAGTCTCGTCCCTCGTTCTTTCTTCTTTCTTCTTTCTTCTTCTCTGTTCTTTTCTTCTTCTTCTTTCTCTCTTCTTTCCTATTCTGCCCTTCCTTTTTTTTTTTTTTATTCCCCTCTCTTGTTCCTTCTTTCCTATTATCCTCATAAACACCTTTCCTATTATCCTCATAAACACGTTTCTGGGAACGTTATCAAACGGTGCCTAAGAGTGTGGTGATAGTGGAAATGCCTAATTACAACAGAAACACATTGAGCTACTATAGTGGGAAGAATGTTTTGAGAAAGGGCTAAGATCATGTGGAAGGTCTTTGACAATAGATCTTAAAGTAACCATGATCTTCCTCTTTGTTATATTTTATGTTTTGAAATGTTGCCCCTGCCGGTAGGATGATCCTCATGTGTTTCCAATAAGGAATGTATTATAGGCCTTAATCAAACGCACCCTACCATGAAATCTTCATAAGGTAGAGATGATTTCATTTCAAACAATGGATCTAAGATTCAATATTGGACTAGAAAAATAACTGATTTCTAACCAATTCCATAGTAGTGAATCGATACAGACCAAGAGTAAATCTATTCAATATGAACTGATTCATGATTAATAGCATATCCCAATTACGAAATCCTTGTTCCAAACAATGACTGAGCTAAAATAAAAAAAGGTTTTAATTCAAAATAAAGAAAGAAAGAATAATTACTCGACGGCGAACCCAAGGGGGTAGCGCAATTGGTGAGCAAGGAACTTGATACAAGTCGTAAACTCGGACGTCCTGAGTTCAATTTCCACTAGGCACACCTTGGGCCACTCACATAGGAGTGTTTAGTGCTCTTCACTGCTTTCAATGAAAGTAGAATGGTTTTCATTCAACCCCAGTATGACCCGATCCATGCCATTGTGGGATCAGTATGGACCCGCAAAAAAAAAAAAATTACTCGGCCTCCTACGTCTACAATTAAACAAATATTTTATAAAAAATGTTTAAAGCCAAAAGGAAATTATATTTAATTGAATATATATATATATATATATATATTTCCTACAAACACCATCCCATCATATTATGCTGGTTAAATTCTTATTCTTATTCAATAATGCCTAGTTGTGCTTTCTTGTCATTTAAAGCTAAAAAAATCAGGTCCCATGGTATTTTGATTATTTTAATTAACTTAAACTCAATTATAGTTGATCATGATATCATATGATAAATAAAATTTTATCATTTAAAATACAAATTTGTATTTTAAATGATAAAATCAGCGATGAGGATTTGTGCACCATGATAAACTTTTTTCCATTAGATATGATGATTAAATTTTTTTGTGAAATTTAACTTGTGACAATCTATACTCTATAGCATACCCTTACTATCATTGGGAAGTAAATAGTTTCCCTAAGCTCCGTTTGTTTTGATTTGAAAAATTTTCTCAGTAAAATTTGACTGTAAAATTAAATTTTCCGCTGTTTGTTTTGAAACATGTAAAATTTGTCGGGGAAAATTTTACCAAAGACCAAGCATTTTTCGGTAAAGGGCCTGACCAATTTCACGCCAGAAATGGCTGTAAAATGTTCGGCAGAAAATGTATCGTGCGGTGTCTTGACAATTTTGCTCAATCTTTCGGTATTTGCAAGAAATAGAGTTCATGCTCCAGACTCCAGAGAATCGATTTCTCTGCCATGGCCATGGAGAACCATTAACAATGTTTCAGCCAGAACCTCCATCATTTGAGATAGAGATGCGATTTCTCCTCCACCATTGCCTGAGCTCGGGATCATGGGTGGTTATTTTGGGGAAGGGGTTAAGTGTTAAGAACAGGGTGTGGGATCATAGCTCCGTTCTTCATCGGGCTCATCTTTGCAGCATATGATACTGGTCTGCAAATGAAGATTGGCAAGAGAGTTTGGAGAACCACTCTCTAATTCTTTTGTCGTTCAAGTGGTACTTGATAAAAATCAGATCTACCTTTTGTGATTTCAAAACTTGGATTAAAATTGATTTCAGGCGAAGAAGGAATAAGGCTGTGATAAGGTAAAGAAAAATCTTACATTTTAATTGTTATCTTCTCCCTTTGATTACCAAATATTCTACTGATGCTACAGTCAAAGCAATATTGCTCAACTACGACGCATTGGCTCTATCTCTTGAATCTTCTGATATTTTAGTATCTTTCCCAAAGACGATGTGACTCCAGTGGCGAGGGTCACTCGTTTAAGGGTAGTTCTTGGAAGAAACTGAACCAGAGATAATGGCAACACAGAGGCCTCCATGGCCTGCTTTCAAGGGTTCATCGACAGGGCATGATCCAAGCGGCAAATCTCAATATGTGGAGTCTTGTGATTTTGACCTTTTGTTTTTTGGTAAAATGGAGTCTCGTAAATTTGATGATCATTCGTTTAGTATTTCAAGGGAGACTCAAACATGCACACCAGGTGTTTGATAAAATAGCTGAACCAACAGTTTGTGTAAAAGGCTATAACATGAGAAATCATATTTATAAAATTTACACCATGTTGTCCTCTTGAAAATAAACACTGGAAAATTTATCAATATGTAAGATTTTACATGTAAAATTTTTTTATGTAAAATTTTCAGTTGTAAATTTTACTTGTAAAATTTTACATTGAAAAAACAGAGCCCAAGGGAAAATTAAAGTTGGAGTAGAAAATAAATGACGGAGACTAAGGCTCCGTTTGGTATCGTTTCTGTTCCAGAAATTCCGTTTCGTGTCAGAAACGGAAATTTCAGTTTCTGTGTCAAAACGTCGTTTTTAAACGATTTAGGGCTGTTTGGTGAATCTGTTTCTGGAACAGTTACAGAACCAAGAAACGACAGTTCTGCCGTTTGGTAATGCTTGTTTCAGAAACGGGTTTTTTTTTTTTTCTCTTTTCTTTTCTTTTAAGTCAATAATTACAACAATAACACTAAAATACTATAAAGCATATAAATTCTTTTGGGACAATAAAATATTACACACCAACTAAAAAAAACATGGTTTCCAAATGATGAATAAAATACAGTATTAACAATGCCTAGGTGCAAGTTAACTATTACATAATTCCCCAAATTTTCACTTTTTTCCCAAGTCTAAAGACTTGAATGTATGGAGGATGTTTTTCATCTTATTTGTTTGGTCCTCTAATCCTTTAAGTGTCCCTTCCAGATATCCTTTCATGTACTCGTTCAAAATGGAAGGTGGTCTGGATGATGTTGATGTTGAGCTTGAGCTTTCTGAACATAATATATGTTGTATGGTAGAGATGTGTTTCATCTTTCAACCATACAAACATACCACATCCACGGTTATCAGCCTATATCAAATAATAATAGATGTGATTAGGGTCGTTGAAATTTAACATCGAATGAAACAAAAATCATAAATTATCTATAGGTATAGGTTAATCGTAGAAAAACAATGCATTCCCCTAATTCGATTAACAAGGTGAGTTTCGATCCAGGTCCAGAGATAATCTATTTAGATTCAATAGGACCAGTTTTAGAAACAGAAGCTTTTGATGTTAATAGCACTAATGAAAATGTGACCCTATCCACTGAACAAAGTCCATCTAAATCTGCATTGGATGGTGTTAATGGGAAGAGTATTGGTTTTTCTTCAGCTGAAGGTATTCTTTCTGTGCAAGAGAGAATAGAAATGATAAAAAGTGAAACAGATGATGTTAAGACTGTGATGGAGATGATTTGTGTTTTTATTTTCATATGAACAACTTCCACTGTGAGTCACAAGACTGAGAAACTGGGTATATGCAGTCATTGTAATGCAAGGAGAAAAATAAGTCTTTTATTAAACTAGCAGTCCATTATTTTTTTACAAAAAGCTACAGTCACAGACAGAAGACAAGTAACCTTCATACAACATCTGTGCAGAAGACAGTGAGAGTAGTTCAGGAAGAGGCTAAGCTTGCATTGAATCTCTTTCATACCTAAGAACTGTGTTGTAAACCATTTGTAGTGGTATATCAAACTGGAATGAAAATATTTGTATGATCTTTGATGAATGCTTGTGATCCTCCCTGGTTATCTGCGTTGACATTGGCTATAAATTTTCCTTTTGGCCCACTTTTTTGTGTAAATGGGTTGCAAATGCAATTTTTTGAGCACTGCCTGGCTCACTCAATCTACATAGAAAGGAGAGGAAATTTTTATTCGTAGGGGCCCATTTGTTTTCGTGTTATGGCCAATAAATTTTTTCCCAAAAACAAGTGTACAATTTCCCTGAAAACTCCAGACGATGCTTGCGGATATATCATCACTCTGAGCATGTTCATATGCGTTTAACCATCTCAATCAGAGTCCAGAGTTTTTGTTGCAAACACTGTGATTTAGGTGGAGATGATAGGTGTGGGTGTTCTCACCTTTCAGAACCTTCTGCCCATGCCATTAGTTTGGTATGGGACAGTAGGGTTTTGTGCATTAGTCAGTTGTCAAAGGTGTGATTGGGCAAGGATTTTGTGATCTGTGAAACAGCTGTGGTTGGAATCTCCTAATGGGAAGTCGGACAAAGGCTGCAATAATGAAGTGTGTTTAAATTGAGTAACTATAAACAGATCAAACAGATCTGCAATCTGCAATCTGCAATCAGCAAAGGGGATCTTGGCATTTACACTGTGGGTGTATGAATGGAAGGTAATCACAGCCTTAGATCTCGGTAGGGAAACAAAAAAATCCATGAACTGAATTAATAGAAGGGAGAGCTAAGAATTAATACACCTACTGTGTTAAGATAAGAAGTAATAGAGTCAATCAGGTGGTCCAAAAACCCCTAAATTTGTTCCAATACCTCACTGTGATTACCATAGATGAAGAAGAAGAAGAGGTTGAATAGAAGAAGAAAAGAAGAGATGAAGAAGAAGAACGAGAAGAAGGAGAAGAGGCGAAGAACTTACCTGAGATTTTGGGTTTTTCGGAAGGGGTCACGAGCTGGGTTCTCGCTTCTCTCCTCTCTGCTCTCCTCTCTCTGTCGCGAACTGTGGGAAACGAATGTTAGAGGAAGAAGAAGAACGAGAAGAAGGAGAAGATGTGAAGAAGTTACCTGAGATGGGTTTTTTGGAAGGGGTCATGAGCTGGGTTCTCGCTTCTCTCCTCTCTGCTCTCCTCTCTCTGTCGCGGACTGTCGGGAACGAATGTTAGAGGAAGAAGAAGAACGAGAAGAAGGAGAAGAGGTGAAGAAGTTACCTGAGATGGGTTTTTCGGAAGGGCTCACGAGCTGGGTTCAAGCTTCTCTCCTCTCTGCTCTCCTCTCTCTGTCGCGGACTGTCGGGAACGAATGTTTCAAGTATATTAATTTGAAACGAAACACCACAGACAGAACATCCTCCGAGGTGTTTCGTCAAATTGAGAGTTTTTCGTTTTTTATACACTTTGAGTTTCAAAAAAACAGAAACGGAGCTTTAATTTACCAAACGATTTTTTGCGTTTTTTGGTTCTATTAACACGAAAAAACGCTAGAAACGTTTTTTATGAACAATACCAAACGGCCTCTAAACGTTGTATTCCACTAGGCCCTATTTTTTCAACTCAGTAGCCGACTAGCCGTGCTAGCAAACTTTTGGTATATTCTTTTGGGGGCAAAAAGAAGATACGGTATATTAAGAAGCTGATTGTAACTATTTATCGGCCATTGTACTCTAATCCACTGAAGTGAGCATCACGTAACCTAGATCTTCAGGCACAAGATGTTTGGATGGAGGATCAGGCCAGAGAGATCAGAAGAGACATAACAGAGAGAGAATAAGGGGATTCGACTCATCTGCAGCACAAATCAGATGATTAACACATGGTGGATTTACAATGAACGATAACAATATCCAAAGGAAGAGAGAGATTTTGTACATGCGATGCAACGGATTTTTTTCTCTATGACACTCCCGTGGTGTTGGTTACCCCGATGAGCGGTTCAGGTTGAATATACGATGTTACGTAAGGTTTTAAAACTTGGTATCAGTATCGGTCACAGCCAAAATCAAAAACCGATATAAAACGGATCGGTATTGGTAAGGATAGGAAATGATACAGTTTTCCCAGATCGGTCACGGTATCGGTTAGGATCGGCAAATTTTTTTTTTTTTAAATCTAAAAAAATTCAGAAAAATGGAAGAAG
>NW_024868557.1:15365-33817 GCF_013358625.1 Macadamia integrifolia | reverse complement strand
TCTGTGCGATTTGTTGGCAATTTAAGTTGGTTCTATCTATGCTTTTGCTTTGAGGGTTTCTTCTTCTGCAGCTTAGCAGATTTTGAAGGAACCCTTTATCCTTTATGGGGTTGAATGTATAATTAAAGTAATTTATATTGAATTTTGGGTTCTTGAATTGGAGAAATTTGGTGGGTTTGGCACTGGTGGTGTTGAATTTTATGAAAGCGATGATAGTGTTGCTCCGGAGATGAAGCTCCAGATGCTGACAGCAATGGGGATTATGTGAGACTGGGTTGCTTCAATGATCGCGAAGTCGGGGACTTCGGAGGGGAGCCTCAATGTCCTAGGAACGGATGGTTTCTCTGGTGGTGGGTAAAGGTGGCTTTGTTTGGTATTTGCATTTTGGCACTTGCCGTTGTTGGTATTATCTGGGTCTTGCCTATTATCTTGTCTTCCTAGTACGAAGATATATCCATTTCGGGTGAAAATGTAAATTCTGGATTGTTGGTTACAGGTTTTGCATAGACGCTTGGATTTTTAGTATTATTCAAATTGCAATTATGTATTGGAATTCGTAAGTTAAAATAATGCGATATACCCAGGAATACGACATCTGCAAGTCATTTGTGTGCGAAAGTGCGACTTTCATCTATTTTCAAAGATCGTTTAAAGTGGATTTACCCATCCAAACCGATGGATTATGCGTTGGCGATTGCGTGCATTTTTTTTCAGAGTAGTTACTTAGTTACAGCTTGATAATCTGATAATACCCAAATCGACCTGAAAAGCTAGAGAAAAGATTGATTTGGGTATCTTATGACGACTGCGACAAACCAATCGATGAGCCATTTCTAGATTAAGTGGTGATGGGATGGTGTGCAAGGCAAAAAAAAAAAAAAAATTCCTTCTCAAGCACCGGAATAGAGCAGTAAGAGAGAAACTAGAGAGGATTTCAAGAGGAAACATCAATAATGGCAGCCTTCTCTCTCATCTTTCTCTTCTCTGTGATTTCTATTTCGTCCTAAAACAGTTCAGGATGTGCTTGAAAGCTTTGCGGCTCTTGAGCCATTCTTCCCCACCCAACCAGGGTTTTAAAACTTGGAATCGGCATCTGTATCATTCACGGCTGTTTCTCGATTTCAATCGGTTAAAGTCGGTTCAGAACGTGCCTGAAATCGGAGTGAATTGGCCCATCAAATAAACCACCCGGTGCCCAACCATCTCTCAAGAATTCATTTACTAATTCTTATATTGAAAATTTATTATTACACCAGTTATCATTTTTCTTTGCCTTGTAGTGTTATTGTTATGTATAAGTTATTTGTATTTTCCAAAATTTGGAGTGAGAGCTTCCATGACAAGGAGAAATATGAATGTTGTCAATCTGGTGTGAATATTTGGGGGTGGAGAACAAATGGGGAATGCTATATTATTACTATTATTAATATCGACCAAAATAAGAGTCTATAACCCAAAAATATGTACAAGCAGGGCAACAATACGTAGAAGTGTCACAAGACCAAACCAACATCTCTTTCCGATTCTCCCTCCATCCAGTGCATTTTAAAACAACAAAGACTAGCCTCCCTTATTTCCCATTCTATGGTGTAATACCAAACAGTAGTCACAACCAAACCATGAACATTGCCCTTATTGTTACCACCTCATTCCTAATATTATGCAGCAATGGAGAGAGAAGCCTTCTTGCTTTTCCCTCTTTTCCTTGACAGTAGCATCTTTAGCAAAGTTGCGCCCCCACCTCGTTTCTTAAGAGGAACAACCGCAAGAGAATCAGATGTAGTGGTCTTAATTTTTGTCCTTTTTTTTATTTGAACTGGGAGCCTTTACTGTCTCTACCGGTACAGTGGGACCATAGAGGGAGTTGGAATCATTAGCTGGAAGGGTGAGAAGCTTCTGAGGTTCTACACTGCATATAATTTCTTTTGTCTTTGGAGAGTTGAGATCCTCACCCTCGGCATCATCCTCTGCTAGCATTTGATAAAGTAGGGAGGACCGATGCTTTATGTTCTCAGTTTTGTTATTTGCGGTGGCGGCAGGGGTTGTGGGGATAATTTTGTCAAAGAAAGAATCCTCCCTTGGAGAAGCCAATGCCTTCAACTGTTTCTCCAGGTTTAAGATGGTTACCCGGCACTCTGCCAACTTTTCTGATGCTGCTGTGATCTCCCAGTCCTACAAAGTTGATTCAAAACTCTTCTGAGTCTATTCAAGCTTAAGTGATAATTGTAAGTAGAATGCCCTGAAAAGAACCAATCTTAAAATTATCTACTCTGAGTTACACGGCCACCCAGAACTTTTCATGTAAAAAAAATATGGGTTCCCAACTTATGATGGCTTTCATTCCCCCTACACTGAAAACCTTTCTTTTTGTAATGTTTATGGGTTAGGTAATATTTTGAAGACATGATGCCAAAAATCAACCAAGGGTTTCTGTTTATTTTCAAAAAAGTTGTGTTTTGTGTTTAACTGGTTTTTATTTTAAAAAAAAGTAGGCAGTTTTGATTTTCAAAAAAGTGTTTTATATTAGCAGTTCCTAGGTTACAACTAGACAAACCCTTCAATTCTTTTTTGGACACAGCTGAGCTGCTGTATTTCAGTTCAAGTTCTTCTTCGACAGGGTAGTGGAAACACAGAGCCTCACTATAGATAAACTTTTGGAGGGTGTGGAAGAGGAGAAGGAAGAGAAGTTGAAGGAATGGATGGATAAGGTTCTTTTGGATACTCTAGTGCGATATAACCATGAGTGCCAATAATGCGCTTGGTAACAGCATTAAAACCAAACTTTGGTAGTCCAAACTGCAAAGTTGGCAATCTTGGCTCTCATGCTTCCATCCAGTAGAATGTTACTAGTCTTGATATCTTTATGAACCACTGTTGGCCTTGTGTGTTAGTGTATGTACTGAAGACCGTTAACAACATCGATGGCAATACGTAACCCTTGTTAGGACTTAAAACAAGGGGGAGAAATGCGGGTGTTATGCGGGTGATTGAGAGAAAGGAGCAGTACACATGATTTGAAAATAAACAATGATTAAGAACCAAAATATAAGAACTTAGGTAATATCACATTTGTAATGAGCGACAAGTATAATACCGAAGCAAAAAAAAAAAAGTTCAGTGATTATAGAAGTCGCAGGACTTTTAGTGAACCCCAGGGATCGGAGAACCAAAATATAAGAACTTATCACATTTGTAATGAGCGACAAGCATATTACCGAAGCAAAAAAAAAAAAGTTCAGTGAGAATAGAAGTCTCAGGACTTTCAGTGAACCCGAGGGTCGGAGAACCAAAATATAAGAACTTAGGTAATATCACATTTGTAATGAGCGACAAGCATAATACCGAAGCCAAAAAAAAAAAAAATTCCTTGAGAATAGAAGTTGTAGGACTTGCTAAACCCGAAGGGTTGGAACTTAACCCATAGTACCTACCTTCTCTTCCTCAGACTCCTTCTTCATCACAATAGGTTCCACGTTAGTAGGCTTTGGTGGAAACCTGGCAGTAGGAGGGCCTTTGGGAGGAGGACGTCTCCGTGGGAATTGATCCCAATAAGAGTCCAGAAACCAAAATGTTAGGGTCATGTTGTGACTCGAGGGAGTTGAAGTTGAGAGGTGGGAGAGGTGGGAGAGGTGGGCGAGGTAGGAGCTGAAATGAGTTGAGTTGATGCGTATAAATGGAAGAGGCGGGGGATGAGGATTTAGTCACAAGTAGAAAAAAAAAAAAAAGTGGTTTAGTCAAAAATAGAAAACAATGGAAAACTAGAATGAATTGATTTTGTATCTTGTACACCTCTCACCGGCCCATCACTGTAACCCCAAACGCTGAGGACGCAGAGCCCACTCCGGTTGTATTAGGATCCTCTGTAGCACGGGGATGTGCTATATCTCGTGTAGCACGGCATCACAATTTGACACGTGGAATTTTTGAAACGAATGACTCAGATTGCTGAGAGCGTTAAGAAGTGCTATGTACATGCGAAACAGAGGAGTTATGGACTTCAACCTTGTGATTTGCTCTTGGTTTTCATGGCGACCACTGCGCAAATTTAAAATCCATCGGCAGCAACATCGGACTTCAACCTCGTATCTTATTCTCTCTTCTTTCTTCCTTTCTTTTACGGTGGTGAATCCATGGTTGTAACCTCCATCTCCCATAGGTAGGAACCCCAGAGACAATCACCTCACCATCTTCTTTTGGCCGCCAGTTCTGGAACTCCCTTCTCCTTTCCCCCATCCTCCTTTGGAGCATGAAACAAATCATGGCGGTGAAATCATGGATTGATTGTTCGAATCCGGGAAGCACGCGACGAGGTCTTTGGTGTGTAATCGGTGTTTGAGTGTGCCATTCTGATATGGAGGAGCCGCTGCAACCTATTCCTTCTAACTTTTTGTATTTATTTTATTATTTGTTTGTAATATACTCCCATCCCCCTGATTTTTGTCTATCTTTTTGTGATCTTTGCGTTCGTCGGGATCGCCACGCCAAGGCCAAGCTTCGGTAGCAACTAGATGCCTAGTAGCAGCCTCCGGTTGTGTTCTCTAGGTCCGGCAGCCCCTATACTAACTTCTCCCACTTTTAGCTTATGACATGGAAGAATTTAAGAGATGGGTATCACAATTTACATGGTTGTACAAGCTTATTTACACTTTACAGCTTATGTCTGAGACTAATTACCAGTTCGTCCCATCCATTAATAATTGATTTCTTCTCCTCATGAACTCCTCACTCCTGAACTCTGACTCCTGCTCAAACCCCAGCTTTACTCCCGTCTCTTTAGGGTCAGGTGTAGGCTGCTACGTCCCCCCATTGCCATCCCTATGCTTTTTGCAGAACATGAACTCTGACCCTAGCGTTAACTTCGTTACCAAACATTTCGTTGAATTAGGTGGTTTATCTCTTCAGAAAATTTCAGGATGGTATGGGTCCCCTCCCGGAAGAGCTAATTTGACTCAGGGTAGGGTTTCAAAAATCCTTGAATCGGACACGGATTAACCTCAGACTTGGCACCTATTGATTTGGACCGATTTATGATAGGTTTTGACTGACTCAAATCGGAAATCGGCACTGACGGATCCAGAGTCTTAAAACCCTAATTGAGGCTGGATGAGCGCTTGAACAAAGTACTTGCTTATGAGGTACATATATTAGAATCTGGATCAAGGTCCTAAAACATAGGGATCGGTCTTGGGATTGATCATGGTAGATATTAATTCCATATCAATTTGGATCGGCTTGGATTAGATTGTATCGAACAAATCTATCCCTCCTTTATAATAAAATCCTTCTTCATTGCGTTTTTACCCAATTACTTGTGTATTGGGATTGTATCGATAATGATTGGAAATCAGTCAATGACAATATTGATCTAACTTAACCGATATTAGCCGATTCGATCTAAGTTTTAAGACCATGATTTGAATGCCATATATTCACTTGACGTAAATTTGAGGATTCAACACCAATCCTACTTTCTGCTATTAAAAGAGTAAAGAAGAATTATATATATGTAAAAGTAAGAGGGATAGGTGTTGAATCCTCACATATATGCCGAGATGAGCTTATGTGCAATCGATTTAAACTCTCTAATAATTTCCCCACTTGGAGATGTGTGAAAATCATCTGCAACCGCTATATCGTGCAATGAACATCGAGTGGTTAGAGCCCCTTCGGACGCTTGTCCAGATGCTCTCACCCGTTCGATGCTCACCACACCTCACCGCTGTAGAGAATTTGGACTCCTTGGACATCCACCATTCATGAGATCTGGGACCCACACGGTAGATTTTCACATGAAGATCCACCGTTTATGGGACGGAGGACCTATCTCTATCTACACCCCTTGTGGATTCCATGTGAGGACTGTCCTGTGTGGAAAGAATCCTGACTCTAGCTCTATACACTGTAGTTGCAGTAGAAGTTGAAGCTAAAAACATGAAAACTTGCTTTTTGGCTGATAAGAGGCTTGTTGGGCCATTATCACTGTGTTCCTTCTTCTTCTCCACAAAAGCTGTAGGGCCGCCGCAAGGCACTGGAGAATGATTACGTAACTTTGTCTCTTTTAAGGCTAGATGGTCAGCGATTAAGTGTTCCTCACTTGTAAACATTCCATTTAATTTGAGCCGTTGATCTTGTTAGACACAATCTGAACCATTTATTTATTTCAACAGATTATTTGTTCTTTTCGTATCCTATACAATTCCGAGTCCCGTGAATGTTCATCTCACTTACGCTATATGCTTGACACATGTTAAGCATATTAATATATATATATATATATATATATTTACATGTACCTGAGCATAAAAGAACACTAGGATAGCCTCGTGGTGGTAGCTTCGACTTGTGGAGCCGGCACCCAAGGGAGGAGGTCGTGGGATCGAACCCTGTCGTACTCATTGTGTGAGTGTGTGTGGATTTGGCCTCACGGCGCGCTTTGTTTGTTGCAAGGGGAATTTAAAGGGAAGGGAAGTAAAATTTTCATAAATGAGCCAATGTGATTATATAAACTACTTAATTTTCCTCACCATATAAACTACTTAATTTTCTTAACCATATTTTGTAATGATACATTTTACGTGTAATTTTTATTTTACATATTATAGCAAATGGTTTTTGATGCAAAGTGAAGTGAGATTTTATAACTAAATATGGAATGATTTGAAGTTAATGTTAAAGTCACATGGGGTAATGATTGTATATATTTCTTTTTTAAATATGAAAATTTCATTTCCCTTCTCTTTAATTTCCCTTGTAGCCGAACATAACCTTATATTTTTTTACTTGAAATTTAAGTTCAAATGTTAGATTAGTGTCATTACGTTCCTTCTCAAGTTTCTGGTTGCTTCTTGAAGCATATGTTCCCAAGAATCATATAAATATAAAGGGATAAGGTTTTTTGAGCTAGTAGAGTACTATATATAAACCTTCACAAATTTAATTTTTTTAATAGAGAAAATAAAATTGTCCTTTCCATGTCAGGTAGAGTTGGGTATAAAAAGTCTCAGCTGCCCTCTGCAAGCTAGGTATTTTCATGCTTGGTTGTGTTTGAGCATGGGAACTGTGTTTCTTTGCCTGCTTTCAATCATTATTTTATTTAAAAAATTTTAATATAATATTACATGTTAAGAGATGCAGTATATTCTTTTTACTAGAGCCTTTTCTCAAATATAAAAATAAATAAAAATAAATGTTTCATGTGGGGGATTCTTACGTGTATATGAAGGTCAATAAAAAACGCATGAAAAAGAATCTACATACGAAACGTTTTTTATTTCCTGAGAAACAAACCGATGTGTCTCACGGCACACACATAGAAACCATTTTTCTAATAAATAAATGGAAAATAGGGAACAATTTTGCAACCCGTTGACGCAACAAATATGCACAGTAAAGTGGGTTGCAGGGGGTGGACCCACAGTACCCAGTGTTTGGACTAGGCGTCTAACTTTTTAAGGGAGGCGTTTCTGAAATGATTGCCACTGTCTCCTCCTCTAATTTTTGAGAGAGAAAAACAAAACGAAATCCTAACATTAATTGGGTCCCCCTCTCTCTCTCTCTCTCTAATCAAAAGCTGGGACAATGGGTAAGCGTGGACCAACAACCCCTTTGCTTGTGTGTCACGTGTCAACTCCCATGTGGGTCTTGCACCGAGAAAGGAAAAAACCTCGTCCCTCTCTTGGGGGCTGGGGACTGCAAAAGGCTGGAAGTGTACCATGTAGCATAAGAATGTAGGTTAGTAGGTCTCATTCGGATAGCTTCCAGTGTACATGCAGCATAAGAATGTAGGTCAGTAGGGTCTCATTTGGCTAGCTTCGAGTGTACCATTTAGATTAGTATTTTCTTGCAACAAATATTTGCTTGTTCTTATTGTCTATCTATTGAAACATTCATCTTATGATCTTGTAGGCTACTTCAGATGTGTGATAGAAACAAGGAGTGAGTTTTTTTTTTTTTTTTTTAGGGTAATTTACTATCACTCCCCCACATTAAGCCTATATTTACTAAAACTCTCTTACTTTTTACATTTTTACTGATATTCTCCTATTTTATGATTTTAACATATCTTTTTTCCCTGCTATTTTTAAATACCCATATTACCCTTCATTTTCACTTGTAACCTATTATACTTTTTTCATGTTGATTAATTTAAAATATGGTTTGAAGTTTGAACCAAACCTCTTACAAGTTTTGTCTCATCCAAGCATCTAGGATATTGACATAGCTGATGTGTCCTTAAAGATATTATTATTTTATTTCGTCTCATCCAATCATCTAGGATATTGACATAGTTGATGTGTCCTTAAAAATATAATTATAATTATTATTATTATCCATCATTACAAATTTAGCAATCTATTTTTTTTTTTATCGATATTAGATTGGTATTGGTCTCAGCCAATCTAAGGGTTAAAAAAAAAACTCGTGGCTTGATTGGAACATATGATATCGATATAGATTTAAATCGGATACAAAATTATTCTTTTTTGAATTTACAATATCCTTGATGATTAGATGAGATAAAATTTGTTAGTGGTTTGGTTCAAACCATGTTTTGAACCAATCAATTTGAAAAAGAGTGTAATAGGTTACAAGTGAAAATGAAGGGTAATCTGGGCATTTAAAAAGAGCAGGGGAGAAAGAGATGTAAAAATCCAAAAACAAGAGAATATCAGTAAAAAAGTAAAAGGTAGGGGAGTTTTAGTAAATATAGGCCAAGTGTAGGGGAGTGATAGTAAATTCTCCTTTTTGGAAAAATATGTTAATAGAGTATATGGGAGAAGGATGTAGAATTGTGACAGCATATTATAGCTTATAACTATTAAGCAATAGAAAATTACATCAAAAGCCAAAACAAAGATGATTTATTTCTGTTCAGAACATGCCTCCTAGAAATTACCAGACCCTGCAAGGCCCTAGAGAAGCTAATGCAAGTGCAACAGAAAAGGTTAATGCAAGTACAATTCTACAAGAGAGATTTTAGAATTGTCTAGCAAAGCCAGGATAGACCTAGACTGGATCTATGGAGTTAATTGGGACAGCTCAAAATTAACCCAAATGGTTCCGAATTGGTTCCACCTTTTTTTGGGGCAGAGATAAGAGAGATCCTAAAAACTAATTGGTACAAATCATAAAAATAGTTTTATTTAATATTTTTTGTATATTGAAACGTGCCATATAATGTTTTCCTTGCATTATGCTTTCAAATATTAAAAAATAAAAAATAAAAAAATGATTGCTCTGAATGTATAGATCTTCTAAGATATTTATAAATAAAGAAATATATCAACGTATGATCCTGGCTGCCCACAAGTATCTCATCACATTCTTATACCCGACAACATATTAGTAACATAGTAAATGTACCTTAGCAGATCCCCATGCACATGTTAGTAACAATGGGTAGTAGCTTAACTTCTGTGAGGACAAACAGGACATGTTAGCAATCCCAGTACATGTTAAGATTTCTTATGCCATCGACGCATGTTACCGCAGATGTATGATAACAAAAGTTTTGTGCTTTGGTAGAGAGAGAGAGAGAGAGAGTCTTTCTATGCTGATCTAGACCTCCAATTGTTACAAATGGGCCCATTAATTTACGGGGCCTCGCCCATAGAAAGAGTCTTTTAAGTTATGATTTTTCTACCAAAAAAAAAAATGTTATGATTTAAACGATTCGATTCCATTCGATTTTGATTTGATTTTTCACACCTTTAGGTTTATGAGATCGGATTCTCTACATGTACGTGCATGTGAGGATCCAACACGGTTCCCTATTTTGCTTTTATATATACTACTCTTCATCCTATGAATGGCAGATAGTGAGACAGGTTTTTGGATCATCAGATGTATCTGTAGAAGATCCAATCTCTATGTTTATGGGGTGTTTTTTTGCCAATTTTAACTGATCAAAGGATGGAGACTGCACTAATGCTATCTAAAAAACCAAATTATGAATCTCAAATGCAAGCAAGCCTAATGATCAAATTTGTGATAAGATATGAGACACAAGAAGTAACTGCATTGTTAGGTGAAGAAATCAAATCGGTGGAAGGAGTGGGAAAATAGATGAGAAGAAATCAGGTTTATGATACCAATACTAGTCTCATTGATGGGATGTATTGCATATATAAAAACATACCCAATTTGCCACTACCAACCATATCAACCTACTGATAACCTCTCTGATTAGGGGGGAAAATTCTAGAAATGCTAAAATAAAAGGGAAAAAAGTTCCACAAATGGTAATTCATGAAGAAGGGTTCGGAATGCATTCAAACCAAGTGGAGTTTAGAGAATCATGCGATTGATACCAATTATTTCTACGATACGTGGTAGTTAATTGGTACCTAGCTATCCAAGAAAAGAACATTAAGGCTAGGGAAATTAGCATTCCTTGCAGTCAAAGCTTGGTTTGTTGATTCCTATAGTCTAGGTCTATCCTGGCTTTGCTAGACAATTCTAAAATCTCTCTTGCTTGGGAGTCTCCACATAATGGTTTTAAAAGATGAATCGAATTGATCAGAACCCCCTAGATTGGATTGAATCAGTATCGGGTGAGACGAATCCTCAATCCTGAACAATCTAATACCAATCCATGGGAAGTTATAAAGAAAAAAAAAGCACTATTTTTTTTTAATAAAAAAATAAGGAGTAAATCTTCATAGATTAATCATGTCTTTCCTATCTAAAATTTTTTACTCCAAGTCCGATGACGGTTGGGCCAAGTCAGTCAACAAAGCGTTTGGCTACATGATCACCCCCATCCAGAAAAAAATAAGTGAAAGAAGAAGTCCTCTGTTGTAAGGGGTAGGATGCTTTGTAAGCAAATAGCGTCATTAGAGAGAAATTCCTCTCCCCTATGTAGGCTGGTACAATGACATTTGTACCCCCATTTAAACCACCTCCTATATTAACAACGAAGTCTATTTAATTAGATTAACAAAATGACATTTATACATGTGCTATTGATATTAGCCTATTAGGAGTATGATTTTGTTGCATGTATGTGCATACGTACGCTCAACACTAGACAAATGAAAAAAACGTCCATTCCCATGCCATGCCAGGCCCATGTGTATCTAGCTTTGCCTAGGGCTAAGAGCGCTCTCAACAAACCTCCTCTCTACAATGTACAATACAACAGTAATCTTGTCAGCTCATCCCTTCCTTTCACCTCTTCCTTCCCCTATATAAATACAATGCAGTACTATTTCATCCCCACCCTTTGTTTCAAACCCAGAACTACCTCTGATGGCATCGTGGTGGTTTCTTAATTCAAGCTTCCGATCTCCCAACCTTCCTTTTCCCAAAGGACTTGGTTCTGTTAGGTTTGCATTGAAGCCCAGGAAAATTTCCCTTAAGCTGCAAAAGGTGCATAAGAATATGGGTGTTCCTATAGAGAAAAGGAGTGAAATCAAATACCCAAGCAATGAAATGAAATGATGTTTTTGGCAATACCAGTAGCATTTTATAATAGAGGAGGAGGAGGTGGAGGTGGAGATGGAGGAGGAGGAGGAGGAGGAGGTGGTGGTGGAGGTGGAGGTGGAGGAGGAGGACACCCCAGCAGTGAAATGAAACACACTCTGATGTTTTTCGCAATAGCAGTAGCATTATATAACAGACGAGGAGGTGGAGGTGGAGGTGGAGGTGGAGATGGAGATGGAGGAGGAGGAGGAGGAGGAGGAGAAGAAGGAGGAGGTGGAGGAGGTGGAGATGGCGGTGGAGGAGGAGCCAGTACTTTTCCGAAAGGACTTGGTCCTGTTAGGTTTGCATTGAAGCCCAAGTCAAAGGTGGATAAGAAGATGGGTAAGGAGGAGGAGATGGAGGTGAAGGTGAAGGTGAAGGTGGAGGAGGAGGAGGAGGAGGTGGAGATGAAGGTGGAGGAGGAGGAGCAGGTGGAGGTGAAGGTGGAGGAAGAGGAGAAGGTGGAGGTTTAGGTGGCGGTGGAGGTGTTTCTGTTAGGTTTGCATTGAAAAAAACCAATAGCTAGCATTTTTTTTTTTTGGAATTTACGTCTTATGTAGGGTTCTCTGTTTTTGTTTTTGTTTTTGCTTTTTTTTTGGATTTGGATTGTACACCAAAAGGTGATAGAGGTTTTTTGATTTGGATTGTACACTGGAAGGTGACAGAGGTATGGTAGTATGGAACTGAACTAGCTAGTTGCTTTTTTCTTCTTCTTTGTCTCTATGAGATATTTTTTTTGGGTGCAAAGTCTCTGTGCGATTTGTTGGCAATTTAAGTTGGTTCTATCTATGCTTTTGCTTTGAGGGTTTCTTCTTCTGCAGCTTAGCAGATTTTGAAGGAACCCTTTATCCTTTATGGGGTTGAATGTATAATTAAAGTAATTTATATTGAATTTTGGGTTCTTGAATTGGAGAAATTTGGTGGGTTTGGCACTGGTGGTGTTGAATTTTATGAAAGCGATGATAGTGTTGCTCCGGAGATGAAGCTCCAGATGCTGACAGCAATGGGGATTATGTGAGACTGGGTTGCTTCAATGATCGCGAAGTCGGGGACTTCGGAGGGGAGCCTCAATGTCCTAGGAACGGAAGGTTTCTCTGGTGGTGGGTGAAGGTGGCTTTTTTTGGTATTTGCGTCTTGGCACTTGCCGTTGTTGGTATTATCTGGGTCTTGCCTATTATCTTGTCTTCCTAGTACGAAGATATATCCATTTCAAGTGAAAATGTTGATTCTGGATTGTTGGTTACAGGTTTTGCATAGACGCTTGGATTTTTAGTATTATTCAAATTGCAATTCTGTATTGGAATTCGTAAGTTAAAATAATGCGATATACCCAGGAATACGACATGTGCAAGTCATTTGTGCGTGAAAGTGCGACTTTCATCTATTTTCAAAGATCGTTTAAAGTGGATTTACCCATCCAAACCGATGGATTATGCGTTGGCGGTTGCGTGCATTTTTTTTTTTTTTCATTTTCGATTGTGTTCTTGAGAAATGTTGTCGGTGTCCCCATGGACTGCTGGTTCAGTATCAGCTTAAAATTTTGGTCAAATCTTCTTTCTTTTCCTTGATATTCTTTATTCTAGGCATTCGGTGTAAACAGTGCTGGGTACTTTTGCAGTCGACCATTTGATATCTCTATTCCTGAATATACAGGACTAAGAGGGCACTATTGTTGGGGCCCTAGATGTAAAGGTGACCTCCCTCAAATGGATGAATCTGGGATTGATTGTTATTCGGAGCAGAGAAACCAGGGGCGGTAGGAAGATACACTTGGTGGAGTAGTGACTCTAGAGCAGGGTGGAATGACGTGCCAAAACAAATTATTGGTCTTTCTTTAATCAGTTCCGATTTTTTTATTGCAATTCCATATCTTCATTGTAATGTACACTTCTTATGTTCCAGTTAATTTCCATTTCATATACCTTTATTCAGCCCGTGTATCAATGGCAATGAGGACATGTTGTCTGTAATTCATGCAAACATATGCAAGCCTCATGGAATGTTTTATGATATATTTGATATAATCCTAATTTTAAGAGTGAACAACATAAAATGGAAGCGCAATCTCGTACAATTGGCATTAAATTTCTTGGCTTGGGCGAGCTTCTCAATCACAAGACTGTAAAGTGCTTCGTTGGGCTTGTAATCCTTACGTTTGGACATTCTCTCCAATTCATTAAGAACCAATTCAGAATCTCTTAAGAGGTTTGAAAATTTTTAAAACTTCATTGGGTGCTAACCAGTCTTTATGATTCAAGCGATCCAATACTTTCATCTTATCAATAGACGCAGAAGATGTATAATAAGCAGAGTAGTTACGTAGTTACAACTTGATAATCTGATAATACCCAAATCGACCTGAAAAGCTAAAGAAAAGATTGATTTGGGTATCTTCTGACGACTGCGACAAACCAATCGATGAGCCATTTCTAGATTTAGTGGTGATGGGATGGTGTGCAAGGCAAAAAAAAAAAAAAATCCTTCTCAAGCACCGGAATAGAGCAGTAAGAGAGAAACCAGAGAGGATTTCAAGAGGAAACATCAATAATGGCAGTCTTCTGTCTCATCTTTCTCTTCTCTGTGATTTCTATTTCGTCCTAAAACAGTTCAGGATGTGCTTGAAAGCTTTGCGGCTCTTGAGCCATTCTTCCCCACCCAACCAGGGTTTTAAAACTCGGAATCGGCATCTGTATCATTCACGGCTGTATCTCAATTTCAATCGGCTAAAGTCGGTTCAGAACGTGCCTGAAATCGGAGTGAATTGGCCCATCAGATAAACCCAGCGCCCAACCATCTCTCAAGAATTCATTTACTAATTCTTATATTGAAAATTTATTATTATACCAGTTATCATTTTTCTTTGCCTTGTAGTGTTATTGTTATGTATAAGTTATTTGTATTTTCCAAAATTTGGAGTGAGGGCTTCCATGACAAGGAGAAAAATGAATGTTGTCAATCTGGTGTGAATATTTGGGGGTGGAGAACAAATGGGGAATGCTATATTATTACTATTATTAATATCAACCAAAATAAGAGTCTATAACCCAAAAATATGTACAAGCAGGGCAACAATACATAAAAGTGTCACAAGACCAAACCAACATCTCTTTCCGAGTCTCCCTCCATCTAGTGCATTTTAAAACAACAAAGACTAGCCTCCCTTATTTCCCATTCTATGGTGCAATACCAAACAGTAGTCACAACCAAACTATGAACATTGCCCTTATTGTTACCACCTCATTCCTAATATTATGCAGCAATGGAGAGAGAAGCCTTCTTGCTTTTCCCTCTTTTCCTTGACAGTAGCATCTTTAGCAAAGTTGCGCCCCCACCTCGTTTCTTAAGAGGAACAACCGCAAGAGAATCAGATGTAGTGGTCTTAATTTTCGTCCTTTTTTTTATTTGAACTGGGAGCCTTTACTGTCTCTACCGGTACAGTGGGACCATAGAGGGAGTTGGAATCATTAGCTGGAAGGGTGAGAAGCTTCTGAGGTTCTACACTGCATATAATTTCTTTTGTCTTTGGAGAGTTGAGATCGTCACCCTCGGCATCATCCTCTGCTAGCATTTGATAAAGTAGGGAGGACCGATGCTTTATGTTCTTAGTTTTGTTATTTGCGGTGGCGGCAGGGGTTGTGGGGATAATTTTGTCAAAGAAAGAATCCTCCCTTGGAGAAGCCAATGCCTTCAACTGTTTCTCCAGGTTTAAGATGGTTACCTGGCACTCTGCGAACTTTTCTGATGCTGCTGTGATCTCCCAGTCCTGCAAAGTTGATTCAAAACTCTTCTGAGTCTATTCAAGCTTAAGTGATAATTGTAAGTAGAATGCCCTGAAAAGAATCAATCTCAAAATTATCTACCCTGAGCTACATGGCCACCCAGAACTTTTCATGTAAAAAAAATATGGGTTCCCAACTTATGATGGCTTTCATTCCCCCTACACTGAAAACCTTTCTTTTTGTAATGTTTATGGGTTAGGTAATATTTTGAAGACATGATGCCAAAAATCAACCAAGGGTTTCTGTTTATTTTCACAAGTGTTGGGGAAGGAAAGTAGAGAAGAAGACGACTTGGGTGTGTTTCCTTGACATTTTCTTCCTCCTACTTTGTCTCTAATATGTTCTCTCATGGTTATTTTACAAAATCTGACAAACTGGAACTCCAGCTGAGCCTCCCTCAAGTGGAGATGGCCTGTGAATTTGACATTTGGCCAATCAAAAGGATACATTATTCATCTAATGCTCAGAATGACTGAATTAACCCCACAACGATAGTAGGAAAGGTTAAAGGAAACCTTTCCCAATTTATAAATACTTGTGAAAAACTTTTGAAGAACATCAAAATAAATTTCTAGTTTATAGCTCCAGTGCCTTACGGCTGCGCTACAGCTTTTGTGGGGAAGAAGAGGGACACAGTGATGATTGGCGAGACCCTCTTATCACCTATCAGCCGAAAAGCATGTTTTCATGTTTTTAGTGTCAATTTCTGCTGCAATTACAGTGTATACAGCTAGAGTCCGGATTCTTTCCAAACTGGACGGTCCCCACATGGAATCAGATTCAAGGATTATTGAAACCCTGCCCTGAGCCAGATTAGCTCTACCGGGAGGGGACCCATACCATCCTGAAATTTTCAGATGAGATAAACCACCTGACTCCTTGGTTCAACGGAATGTTTCGTAATGGAGTTAACGTTAGGGTCAGAGTTCATGCTCTGCAAAGAGTACAGGGATGGCAATGGGGGACCTAACTGCCTACATCTAACTTGACCCTGAAAGGGACGGGAGCAAAGCTGGGGATTTTCGGGAGTGAGGAGTTCATGACGGGAAGAAATCAATTATTAATGGATGGGACGAACTGGTAATTAGTCTCAAACATAAGTTGTAAAGTGCAAATAACCTTGTACAGCCATGTAAATTGTGATACCCCCCTCTTAAATTCTTCCATGTCATAAGCTAAGAGTGGAATTAAGGAATCTTATAAAAGGCCTTAACTTTCATCTAAGCAAATCCATCTCCACTATTACGAACTCCAGATGTTGGGTGAACAAATCAATAAGGCTTAGGCTCCCTTTGGTATGATTTAGAGAATTATTTTAGCGGGGTGATTTCAAATTAGTAAGGTATTTGATATGAGTATAACACCTCTATGACATTGATATTGAATTAATGTGTTATTCACCTATTTTTGAAAGACTTTTCATTACAACAATTTCATGCCAAATACTTTAATAAACGTGAGTTTATAGTGAGGGTAAAATTGTCATTTGAGATTTGTAATAAGAATGAAGCAAAAACATGCTTTTCTCTCTCCTAAAATCCACCCCTTCCACAATCTCGCCTCACTCCTCACTCTTAAAATAATAATCATATTAAGTGAAAGGGTTCCGAAAAGCAACGTGGCCCCTATATCAATGTGGAGGCCAATGGGAGCACTAATAGAACCATCAGTAGAGGTGGGATCTCCGCCTTTCTTGAGTAGGGTTGGTCATTCCATCTCCACTCCATGTTACATGACATATCAATTCCGACAAATTGATTAATGTATGTATTTATAACTTTACATGGACCAACGGTTTTCCTACACAACACACTTAAAAAGACCTTTCTGTAGGACCAAAATATCTGCCATATGGGCGCTCAAATGGAGAGAAATTTTTATGGACGGATAGAGCTTGAGGTCCTCCACTGACATGTGATATTTCAACCTAGACAAAGTCAGCCATGTGGCTAAATAATGCTCAGAATGACTGAATTAGCCCCACCAACGATAGTAGGAAAGGTTAAAGGAAACCTTTTCCAATTTATAAATACTAGTGAAAAACTTTGAGGAACATCAAAATAAACTACTAGTTTATAGCTCATCAGAGTCAACACACTGGTACACTCAGTTAAATACTTAAAGGTTTAGAGGTTAAGCGATAATAGGAAAGGAATATATTTTTGGAAAGTAAAGTGATATCTTACCGTTCGGAGTTGTTCTTCTTCTTGATTTGGATTGTACTTTGGAATTTCACTCTTGGTCACACTGCAAGTCAAATATTACAGCAAGTTAAATATTTCAGAAACAAATAAATTTCTTTATTTCGTAAAAATTAAAATCAAAAGAACAAATTGTTTTGTACTTCTCCAATTCTTCACAGCAGTTGCTTTTGTCTTCCAGCTCTGCCTCAAGTGAGGAGAACTTTTGGCAAGCCTCATTTAATTCAACCTTGGAAACTGTAAGCTGGGTATCAAGATCTTCATTGAGCAATATGTAGTTTTCAATTTGATCTTCAATAATCCCCTTTGAGGGATTGACACCTGACTCAACTTTGGAGACCATAAATGAATTGCTTTCATTTGAATTATGGGAACTTCCAAAAGGTTTGTCAACAGACACTATTGCCAATTTTTCCATCTCCACAAAGTCATCCATTAGACTTATGTCTGAAATTCCAACAGTACTGCATTATTGCCCCCTCGGTTTCCCATTTCAGAAATGATCCAGTTCTGAGATCAAAGCAGAAGCCCACCATATTGTAGAGCTTGGCTCATCTTCATTGCCATCGCCAGATATAGAATCAAGGGACAGTCCATGTGATGAGGGAAAACTCCTTGTCAGTTCCATAGTTGTTCGATCTTTTGTTAGTACTCCAAGCTGACTCTCAAACTGTGACAATTTCGAAGCTATTCGGGCACACATTGTCCTTGAATACTGGAGTTCATTGTTTTTCTTGGATAGTGCTTCCTTGAGATTTTTATTGTCTTCCTCCATAGAAAATAATTACTCAGTTAAAAAATTGGTCCTCCTACTGGGATTTTCTGGAGAGGTATCTGCACCAAAGTCCTTCACCATCAAACATGTCACTGGAGGATTTGACTTCCTTGTCCTCATATTAGCAGAATATTTTCCCAGCATTTCAACTTCATTCTTCATTTTTTCCAAAGCAGCTGGACCTGGCAATCGTTTTCGAACCAGTAGTCGCAATCTCTGATATTCTGCTTCTAA
>NW_024868557.1:0-15117 GCF_013358625.1 Macadamia integrifolia | reverse complement strand
TATTCATTAATTAAAACTCCATTACAAAAGTGTTTAGCCAAAAAGTAAGAACTAAAAGAGACTAAACCTAGAGAAAAGAACTAGAGAAAGAGATAAAACCCTAAAACTGAATTGCGCCTAAGAAGAGAGAAAAAGAGAGCTAAAAAATAATCACTAGTTGTGCTCTCCCTTTGAACCTTTATTTATTTATAGAGAAATAGGGAGAGACCAACGATTAGGGTTTGGGGGGCCACAATTGTGAGGTGGAGGAGAGAGAAGAGAGAATCGTAGGAGAGGAGATCTCCCATGATTTTCCTATATTTTTTTTCTATTTTTTTCTCTTTATTCTTCAATCTTGCACAAAGCCCCCCTCTTGGACGATTTTCTTCCCTTCTTGATTAGATCGATATTGTCCAACTTAATACCTCCTAATAACGGAGGGATTTTGCACACCACAATTCACCAACTACACTAGATAGTTGTTGTTACAAAAAAACGAATCTTCAATCACTTATGGGTGTGGTCCAGCGATCCTTGTTGGAATTTGAAATATTCTTTAGTACCCCTGGGACAACTGTAAACGGGCTGGTTCTGCATCTCGGTTAAGTTCTGATCCATTATTCTTTTTGTGACCCGAAAAAGAATAATCATTTGTACGGGTGACCAAACGAATGTGTACTTTTAATTGAACACGTCCATCTTGCTCAGAATTTCGTCCTCTTCGCAACCATGGAAAGAAACAGGACTCTTTAGGTGTAACATTGAAGAGTAAAACCCAAGCTAGCTCCATTCTAAATATGTAAAATGCATGTTTTACTACCCTAGATTTCACACATAAATGTGCTCATCACCAAGTGTTCCTTGTGTGATGCATCAGCTGATTATATTTTTCTCTTGGTAGTCATCTTAACAACTTCGGTTATCCTCTTGTATAATGACTATACTTTCCACCTATAAAAGGAGTCTTTAGCTCAAAATGGTAGAGCACCTGGAGTAATGCCCAGGGTATGGTGGTTCGAATCCACCAAGACTCTTCTTGAACTATAATTTGTATTGTATTTTTAGGTGGATGGACTGCACTGTTACCTAGTACCCTATGTTTTCAATTCCCTGTTCTTTTTTCTGTTTTTGTGTATTTGTGTTTTTAGTTTTTTGGTAATCTAAAAGGAATGAATTTCCAGATTTTTTCAAATTATCAATTCATTAGATGATGAGGTATGGGGTTAATTTGATTTCTTTATTCTGGCTTGGTTTCTTTCAAAGAGACAGCTTACAAAAATTTAAAGTTAAAAAGTGTCAAGTATTGTATAACTGAATCAGCCACACTGGGTCAACAAAAATTTTAAGTTAAAAAGTATTAATTACTGTATAACTGAATCAGCCACACTGGTTCAATGCTCAATTTTTTTGGTTCAAAGAATCAATTATTGTATAACTTGTTACTCATGAACAGAAGAACATCATGTATCTGCAGAGAATGTTTGACGATAATATTAACAAATGGGTTAAGGTTCCACTTCTTCCATTACCTCTCATTATTCTCAGATTTGAATACCTCTTTGATCATCCGAAATATCCCAAATCGATTAAGGTCTCTCTCTCTCTCTCTCTCTCTCTCTCTCTCTGTGCGTGCGTATGTATGCATTAGAGTGACACGCATCATTTATTATCTCCAAATATCTTTTTGTAAGTTTAAGTATCACATTTTTTTTTAAGAAACTGAGGGTAAGTGAAATTTTCTTGGAAACCCTTTCTAATATTGCTGTTGTCTCTAGCTCTGCACAAATGTACTAAAATTTTAATATCCTTAACTGAAAAGAGAGAGAGAGAGAGAGAGAGAATATGATGTGGAGCGTACAAAGATAAAGGCTGGTGTCTTCAATAAGGAAGGAGGATTTCCAATTGGTTCTAATAAAGAAGGAGTATTTTCAGTTTTCGTTTCCATAAGAGTTTGGATTGCTGCCCACGTTCCACTTGTAGCTAGTAATCCAAGGTTGGTAGGTGAATAATCTATTGGTAGTAAGTGTGAGGTGGTGATTGGCATAATGAAAGAAAGTAGTAGGGGAGGTTATCCAATGTTCTGTTGTTAGTAAGGGTGAGGTGGTGATTGATGGTGATTGGCTCAATGGTAGGGAGTGGATTATGTAATAGATTGGAGTTTCTATTTTGATTTCTTTTTCTGTGTTTAAATATGGGTCAAAAGAGAAGTGTAATCATCTTGGATTTGAATATTTCAGTAAAGAGCTTGTGCTAGGTGGTCTTTCTTCAACTATCTCAGATTTCTTGTAAATCTGCCCTTTAACTTTAATGTTTTCAAGTCGATCAACTTAGTTGTTCTACATCAGGTGGTATCAGAGCCAAGTTTACGACCCTGGTATGGCGGAAGGTGGTGATCCTGAAGATCTTCAGCAGCCACTTTTGAAAGGAGAATTCATACGTACGTTGCGAGAGTTTCAAACTTCCTTGATGGGGGAGATTCGAGCACCCCTCCATGAGCCCATGCCGGAAGGCCGGACTCACGCAAAGTACGATATACCCCTTTCCCCTCGTCGTGAGCAACACGTGTTGCACTGAGGACCTGTTCCAAGAAGACCACACGTCATTGTCGAAGGACTTGGTGATTCAAACACCAGCTCCGAGGAAGATCCCGACTACCTTCCAGATGCAGCCAAGAACAATGGAGTTCGATGTCCTTGGCATCCCCGTTACTGTCAATACTGACATCAAAGGATACTATGATTGGGAGTACGAGATTGAACAATTCTTTAATCTCATGGATGTGGCTGAAGATCGCCAAGTAAAAGCTGGTGGCTTATTAACTGAAGGGAGGTGTTGCTGCATGGTGGAGCCACGAACAAGAGTCGAGACCAAGCCAAGGTAAGGCTCCCGTTCGATCTTGGCATCGTATGAAGCAACTCCTCCGGAAAATATTTCTACCACCCGATCAGTGTCAATTTATCTATTGGCAATTTCAAAATTGCAACCAAGTGGGGTGGAACGTTACAGAATATACCATCGAGTTCTTGCGGCTACAATCACGTTGCAACTTGACAGAAAGCGAAGAACAACAAGTTGCACGCTATGTGAATGGTCTACAATATTCTATTCAAGATCGCATTGCATTGCAACCCGTTTGGAGTGTTGCGGAGGCCCAAAATATGGCACTTCAGATCGAGAGATCATTAAGTCAACAAGCCAACTCCTTTAAAGGAAGTCGACATGATCTAGACAAAGGCAAACAAACGTTGGTAGATGCTGGCAAGACCATGATTCCGATAGCTCGAAACCAACCAGTGAGTCAGAACGGGGCTCCAGTCAACATCGGCGAAGGAAGTAAGTCCGCTAGTAAATCAACCTCGACAGCCACAACCTCAACACAGGCAAGGAACCCATATGACCGAGTTGAGCCAATAAAGTGTTATCGTTGTGGGGAGCCAGGTCATCGGTCTAATGCTTGCCCTCAACGAAAATCTGTGAATTTCGTAGATAAGCCCTTGGCCGACGAATTCTCAGATTCAAAGGAAGATGGTGCTGAGGTGGCCAATAAAGAAGGAGAAGAAGTCAGTGTGTTGTTCGGCGTCTGCTATTATCGCCAAGCAAGATGAGAACTCCCAACGCCACATGATATTTCGATCCCATTGCTTGGTGAATAACAAGTTATGCAATGTGATAATAGATAATGGAAGTACAGAGAATATTGTTACCAAGCTTTGGTTGATCACTTGAAACTGAAAATTGAAGCACATTCCTCACCATATAAAATTGGGTGGATCAAGAGTGGACCAGTGATCGAAGTCACCCTGATGTGCAAGGTTCCCATTGCATTCGGCAAGACATACAAAGAAGACGTGCTTTGCGACGTTGTCGACATGGACGACTGTCACATTTTATTGGGGCGTCTTTGGCAGTTCGATGTTGATGCCAAACTACTAGGGAAGAAGAACGTATTGTCTTTAAGTGGCAAGGGAGCAAAATAGCCCTGCATCCAAAACCACCCATCAAGTCCAAGCACAACAACCTGCCAAAAGGTGGGAACAAATCATTAATTTCATTGGCTCTCTCAGAGTCAGTGTTTGGAAAAGACTTGAAGGAAGCAGATGGTTGTTATGCCTTGATTTTCAAGGGAAATGACACCATAAGAGAGTCGAGTTTCCAAACCAATTCAAGCATTGTTGGGAGAGTTTGAAGAGCTCTTCGCAGAGGAGTTACCTGATCAACTACCCCCATTGAGGGAGGTGCAACATCACATTGACCTAATGCTAGGAGCGAGTTTACCTCACCTTCCTCATTATCGTATGAGCCCCCACGAGGCGGCCATCTTTCAAGAGAAGGTCGATGAGTTATTAAAGAAGGGATATATTCGGGAAAGCATGAGCCCTTGTGCGGTTCCAGCATTGTTAGTGCAAAAGAAAGACAGCAAATGGCACATGTGTGTAGACAGTCAGGCAATCAACAAAATAATTGTTCGGTATCGATTTCCTATTCCCCGGCTTGACGACATGCTAGATCATCTCGATGGTGCACAAGTATTTTCCAAAATTGATCTCCGAAGTGGCTATCACCAAATTTGGATCCGACCAAGCAATGAGTGGAAGACTGCCTTTAAAACAAGGGACGAGCTTTATGAGTGGTTAGTGATACCGTTCGGCTTATCTAACGCACCTAGTATATTCATGCGGCTTATGAATCAGATACTTAAACCATTTATTGGCAAGTGCCTAGTTGTATATTTTAATGATATCCTAATTTATAGTCGTTGTACAACTGAATAACTTAATCATTTACGAGAGGTTCTGACAGTATTAAGGGCAAACCAGTTGTACGCTAACTAAAAAAAATGTACTTTTCTCGAGACCCATTTGTTGTTTTTGGGTTTTGTGGTTAGTAGCAATGGCATTGAAGTGGATGAAGAGAAGGTCCGTGCGGTGAGGAAATGGCCAACTCCTATGAAGATTTTGGAGATACGGAGCTTTCTTGGGCTAGCCTCTTTCTATCGTCGTTTCATTCACAATTTCAGTAGCGTGGCTGCCCCTATTAGTGATTGTTTGAAGAAAGGGAAGTTCTTGTGGAGCGAGGAGTGCGATAGAAGCTTTGCCGAACTTAAAACAAAATTGACCTCCGCTCCAGTCCTAGTGCTACCAAATTTTGGAAAGGTCTTTGAGATCGAATGTGACGCCTGTGGGGTTTGAATTGGAGGAATTTTATCACAAGAAGTTCGGCCAGTGGCTTTCTTTAGGGAGAAACTTTGTGAAGCTCGGCAGAAGTGGACCACCTATGAGCAAGAGATGTATGCAATTGTTCAATCTTTCAAGAACTAGGAGCATTACTTACTACCTAATGAGTTTGTTATCTTTACAGATCATGAAAGTCTTAAGCACTTTCGGAATCAGAAACGTTTGAACAAAATGCATGCTCGGTGGGCATCCTATCTGGAGAAGTTCAACTACACCATCAAGCATAAATCTGGCGCCCTAAATAAGGTGGCCGATGCCTTAAGTCGACGAGCCACTTTACTTGTCGCCATGCAAAATGAAGTGGTAGGTTTCGAGTGCCTTAAAGAGCTATATGAGTGTGATGAAGATTTCAGTGGCTTGTGGGAGAAGTGCCTTTCACGTCAACCCACTGTCGACTTCCATATTCAAGGTGGTTTTTTATTTAAAAGGAATCGATTGTGTATTCCGCGTAGCTCCTTGCGTGAGAAATTGATCTGAGACTTACACGGATGAGGACTTAGTGGCCATTTGGGGCGAGATAAGACGGTTGCTAGCCTGGAGAAACGCTATTATTGGCCCCAATTGAAGCGAGATGTCAGAAATTTGGTTCGTAAATGTGCAATCTGCCAAATAGCAAAGGGTGGGAGCCAAAACACAGGACTTTATATGCCACTTCCTGTGCCTAACACTATTTGGGAAGACTTGTCGATGGATTTCGTTCTTGGATTTCCCTGTACACAACAGGGTCAAGATTATGTTCTTGTGGTGGTATATAGATTCTTGTAGATGGCACATTTTGTGCCTTGTCAGAAAATGTCAGATGCGTCGCATGTAGCTAAGTTGTTCTTTCAAGAGATTGTACAACTCCATGGCCTACCCAAGACCATCACTTCTGACCATGACTCCAAATTTCTAGCTCACTTTTGGGTTACTCTGTGGAAACGTTTTGACACTAGTCTCAACTACAATAGTACAACGCACCCACAAACCGATGGTCAAATGGAGGTCGTCAATCGTACCTTGGGAAATCTCATCCGTAGTATATTTGGTGATAAACCCAAGCAATGGGACAATGCTCTAGCACAAGCTGAATTCGCCTACAATAGTGCAATCCATCGATCGATTGGTCGCTCTCCTTTTTCGGTGGTATATCAGTCGGTTCCAAGGCATGCATTGGATTTAGTATCGCTGCCAAGACTCCCAACCACAAGTTTTGCTGCTGAAAACATGGCGGAACAGGTGAAAAATATTCAATCCGAAGGCAAGCGACGCCTCGAAGAGTCCAATGCCAAATACAAGGAAGCCACGGACAAGCATCGTCGAGTCAAGATGTTTTCAGTTGGCGACATGGTAATGGTATTCTTGCTCAAGGAGAGGATTCCATCTGGTACATTCCATAAACTAAGTCCAAGAAAATAAGGACCATTTCGGATCGTCCGCAAGATCAATGACAATGCCTATGTTGTGGATCTTCCGTCAGATTGGACAATTTCACGTACCTTCAACGTTGCAGACTGGTTCCAATATCATGCTCCTGATAATACACTGCAACCTGAAATAGCCTCGAGGACGAGTCTTCTGTCAAGTGAGAGGGAATGATGCGGAGCGTACAAAGATAAAGGCTGGTCTCTTCAATAAGGAAGGAGGATTTCCAGTTTTAGTTTCCATAAGAGTTTGGATTGCTGCCCACGTTCCACTTGTAGCTAGTAATCCAAGGTTGGTAGGTGAATAATCTATTGGTAGTAAGTGTGAGGTGGTGATTAGCATAATGAAAGAAAGTAGTAGGGGAGGTTATCCAATGTTCTATTGTTAGTAAGGGTGAGGTGGTGATTGATGGTGATTGGCTCAATAGGTTGGAGTTTCTATTTTTATTTCTTTTTCTTTGTTTAAATATGGGTCAAAAGAGAAGTGTAATCATCTTGGATTTGAATATTTCAGTAAAGAGCTTGTGCTCGGTGGTCTTTCTTCAACTGTCTCAGATTTCTTGTAAATCTTCCCGTTAACTTGAACGTTATCAAGTCGACCAGCTTGGTTGTTCTACATCAGAATAGTATTCAATTAAAATGAAAGAAATGGTGAATGAAAATCCACCAAGGACAGAGAGAGAATAGTATTCAATTGATAGTTCTTCAATACAGTCCAGAGCTTTTCTGAATTCTGCCCTGTTCTGTAAATGTAAGGTCAAATATCAACTATGTCCTCAAATTTAATGGTGTTTGAGAGAGAGAGAAGAGTAATGATTAAACCCATGATGTCATCACATATCACCTCTAGAGAGGGCTTAGGGACCATTAAGTTTAAATTTAAGGTGTCGAGGGGTTTTTTTATTTGGAGGTTCCAAAACTCTTATGAATGAATGGTTCGGAAGGGATGTTTCACAGTGTAAGGAGAAGGATAGAGGGAGGAAACTAAGGGTTGGTCTTCCTTCTTTTTCTTTTTTTTTTTTGGTGCAAAGGGTTGGTCTCCTGGATGAAGGACTTTCCAACCAATCAAAGGTCAAATCTGTATTTTTAGCTCAACTGCTTATGAACTTAGAAAGAGAACAGAGGAAAACCTAGACCTGTTGGGCTCTTCTCTGTTTTCTTCCCAAATTCAAATCTTTATTTCTTGTCTGGGTTGGCAACTGGGTCTAGCTACTGGTAATGGTAATCCATTTCTGATCATCAATTTAGTGTCATCATATCTAAACCTTGTATTCCCTCACCCCTCTTCACTCTCTTCCATGTTCAAATCTTGAGTTCAAAAGAGCAAGCCAGAGTTGTAGTAAAAACAACTTATGAGAAGTGTGTGTGTGTGTGTGTGTCAAATGGAAGCAAGCTAGATGGTTTGTTTCAATTGTTTTATTAAATGCAGAAAATGAAGAAAGCATACATCAATCAGCCCACTTTAGATTGCCAAAAATTGCACTCCCTTGTGTTTGCTAGGTTTGTATTACTGTAATAGATTAGAAGCAGATTTCTCGTGCTAAAAATCCTAAGGTCATGGTCTGGCTTCCTTCTAAGATCTATGAATGTCTTTCTCATTCCATCTTAGAAAAGAGTTTATGCAATACTAATGCACAGTCAATGTGTTAAAGCAGCAAATTTCAACTTTAGGAACTCCACTTCATCTTTTATTTCACTTGTTTCTAGGTAAAAGCCACAAAAATAGGGAACGGTTTTTTTCCTGGAAACAAATGAAGCCACGATCACAAATTAAGGAGAGATTTTACTACCAATGAAGAATAACAAGCCCTAAAGATCAGAGCCAGTTCTGTAACTATACACAGCCACAAAGCCAATCACAAGAGGTCATGCAAAGAAAAATGATCTTCCTACTGAAACTGTTTGACACAACAGAAGCCTAGTTCTGTCTAAATCCAGAAACCACTTCCTGCTCAGAAAAAAACCACCTTTCAAGTAACTATTTCTGAGAACAAGTGCTATAGAAAAAAAAATATTTAAGATCACAAGAAGGCAATAAAATGGTAGGACATCACAGGACATCCAATATTGCCTTAATAAAATATTTATTTAAGATCACAATAGCTTATATACCAAAAAAAAAAATAAATAAATAAATTAGAATTCTCAATTCATTTTCATCTCAACTATATTGTACTCTAGATCATCATTAGATGTGAAATGCAACCACAGAACTACCAGAACAAAATCCTTCTTCAGAGCCTCACTTAATCTCAAATGAATATATAGGTAAAATGCCAGAACCAGTTTCAGAACTACCATAAACTGGAAATTTGGAAGAAATCTGAGTTTTTGGTATTGAAATAACAGGTTCAAATTGAACAGTTCTAGGCTCTAGGCCAATAAAACTCTGATTCACAGACAGAACAAAAATCACTGGAACTGTATTCACCTTAGATGCACCCTTCAGTTCAGGGCAGAGTAAACCAAGACTGCCCTAAACAGAATGCAGGAAATGTCAAACCAATCTTAGATCAAGGTTTTTGAACCATCTCCAAGAAGCTGACAACCTAAATAAGAGCTTCTTCACTCAAGACTGAAAAACCTTGAAAATGCAGAAGCAATTTCATCACCAGAAACTAAAAAAAAAAAAAACCCAACTCTTGGAAAACCAGCAGAAGCACATGACAGCAATAAGGTAGAACACATTCATTCACTTTCAAAGTCTTGGTGGATTTGAACCACCATAACCTGGGCATTAACCCAGGTGCTCTACCATTTTAAGCTAAAGACTCCTTACCTACAAAAAAGATTGTTAATACATTAGAGGCTAAAAATCAATAAAAATGCTTAGAATCCCGGATGTATTGTCAAGCATAAAAATAAAGATCCAATGAAACTGAATGCTTTTAATAACACAAACATAAGGATCCTCATTAACTGAATGTACTTAATAGAAAAAAAATATTGGTCTTCAAACATCAGCTACTTAATAGAAAGAAGCAGATTAGGTTATTCCATTGAAAGTAATTTTGAGCAAACAAATGCATAGAAAAACATCAGCTACTTCACATTAAATGCTGATCTTAGGTTTGGGTTCTTTATAGTAGAGGGTTAGAGATGAAAAAATCTTGATTATATGTAAATGCTTCATTGGCACAGTTCAATATAAGGATGCATTCAATGAACACGACAATAGCAGAAAAAAGTAACCTGCAGAGGAACTCCTAATATCTATTTGGAACCCAAACTGGTGTGAAATATCTTACCTACATCAGATCAAGTAGTGCAAAGTTGTATTTTAGTTCCCATAACTAATAAAAGGAAAGCCTCCAAATGAAATCATGTTATCAGTATTCTGAATCATGAAATGAAGAGAGGGGAAAAAACTCCTGAACTCAAAGGATTAAACGGCATTCTTCATTTATAACAAAATATTAGAGAAATTAGTCTACAGTCACAAATATCAAAGACTACCGCTAGAGAAATTCAAAAAAGCATTTAATGAAAACACAAAAAGCAAAATTCTGAAATAAATCCAAGGAATCAAATCCAAAATCAAGTCTGCAGTAAAAGCTTCATTTACATGACATTTTCCTCTGCTATACAAGAAAAATCTACCCAAAAAAAACAAAAGCCAAAAAAAAGTAAGGGGTTGTTCTTCATACCTCAGGGTTGCAGTCCCAACTGTATGAGAGAGTGTAGGTTGCCCAGGAAGATGATAGAACTAGGGGTCTTTGCCAGGTTTCAATTTCACGCACAGATTCTGGGAACCAAGACAGATCAAGAGAGAGAATTGTGGGAGCTGCAGACAACCAAGATAGAAGCGCCCAGAACCTATCTTGTCAGCAGAGAGGATCTCTTCGTGAGCAGGGAGCTTCGAGCGAGTGAGCAGGGAGTTTCGTGAGAGCGAGAGAGAGATTCTGGGTGCGCAGCACCTTCGTGAGCAAATTCAAATCGAGTTAGGGTAGAGAGGGAGAGATAGGGGTGTCAATTCGTGGCCCGAACCGATTAAATAGATCGGGACCGACCGTTTATAGACCGGCCTGGATCGGACATTTATTAAACGTGTCAGGCTTGAGCTCGGCCCATTTATAAACGGTCGGTTTCGGTTTTGCTATTTGGACCGTCGGGCGCCCGACCGAGACCGACCATTTAACACCCGACTGAGACCGGCCTATTGTGCACCGGCCTAGCTGCCTTTATTGATTGTAGAATACCTATTTTACCCCCCAAATTAAAAAGTAAAGACATGTTCACATTTTAAATAATGGTTATATTTGGTATCATTTATTGTTTTATTGTCATTTTTTTGGGCTTGTATGAGTGGGTCAGAATATAAGAGCACATTTTAAAGAGGGCTCGTTTAAAAACTGGTTAAAGCTCGTTTAACATTAAACATGCCCGTAGCCCGGTTAAGGCCCGACTAAAGCCCGATTATAGCCCGAGGCCGACCGACCGAATATAAAGCGTACCATTCCATCAATAACTAATCCCGATTAATTAAATGGGCGGACACGGTGTAGCCTTTGAAAGTCTTCAAGCCCGATTAAGCCCGATTGAAACCGGACCGGCCCGACCGGTTGACACCCCTAGGGAGAGAGACGTAAGAGAGAGGGAGTTTTCTCAGGTTTTAATTCAAAATTGCTCCCAATCGAATTGGTTTGCTCTGATATGGTTCGGTTTAAGGTGAAGGACAATTGGTTTGGGGTTGTATTAATGGAGGACTAATCTGATCCGTTCACTTCGCTTTGTCCACGTGTTGACCTTTGCAGGGGGTATTGCACATTATTGCACCAGATTAGAATTTCAAAGGATTTTTATCGGTTTTACTAATTGTAACCTAGGTGAGTTACAAAAGTGTTGCAACCTACTTTTATTACCTAAAATACTGACGGTCTCAAAGAGTTTTTTTTTTTTGGTAAGGTCTCAAAGAGTTGATTGTAGGGGTGTCAACCCGTCGGAACAGCCTGGTCTCGGTCGGGCCTAATCGGGCTTGACCACTTGAAAGCCTTGCATCGTGAACGCCCGTTTAAGCAAACGGGCCTAGCTTTGGGGGACATGGTACGGTTTATAATTGGACCGATCGGTGTCGGGCTTTAATCGGGCTTCCTTAAACGGGCCTTAATCGGGCTTTAGCCGGGCTACGGATTTATTTAAGCCTAAACGGGCTTAAACTTACCTACCCTAAAATTCTATTCTTAGGTGGGTTGAGATTATAATTGTTCTTTTTTAAAATAAAAGAAGGGATTATGACCATTACAACTTATAAATAATGCTTAATTAAATCAAATCATACTACAAAGCAAAATGTAAGAAAGCTTAATTAGTTTCTTACTAGTAGTGGCACAATAGGAATTTTATGTAGTATTAAAGGGGGTCGGGCTGAGTTAGGCTATAACGAGTCGGTTCAAGTCGAGCATATAAACGTATCAGTTCGGTCGGATGCCCAACAGGCTAGCTACCTATACCATGAATGCCCGCCCGACATGTTTATTAATCCGGCCGATCTAGGTCAGACCATAAATGTGTCGAGTTCATTCGGGCCTATCGATGCACGCTTAGAATTGACACCCCTAGTTGATTGATTCAAAGGAATTTAAAAAGTAATTTCATATGATTAAAGCTCATGTACTACGTTTTTTTAACAAGTGTTTAAAGTAAGGGTAGAAATGGATTTCATCTAAAATGGGACCATCAACACGTTTCAGAAGACTCAATTCCTCATACCGAAAGGAAAATTGAAGGTAACAAACTCATTCACACACACGCTCTACGAAAAGATTTGATACACCACTCTCAAGAGGTGTTCCAACTTTTCTTCGACATCAATGCATGTCAATTTTCAGTTCGAATAGGCGAATCTGTTAGACCGATCCCGAATCACTAATAAGGAAAGTTTTCACATGAATTTTTAGTAATATCTATGAACAACTGAAATCGAATTGGTAGACCAAGTAGGAACTTCTCTGCATCTTCAATGGAGGCGGAAGCTCTTAGAGATGGAGTCCTCCTTGCTAGAAGTCTTGATTTGAGGAAAATTCAGTGTTGTTCTAACTCTCTTGGGTTAATCACTTGCCTAAATGGCGCCGCTACAGTTTCAGATTGGGCCACCAATATTATAGTTTCTGATATTGTCACTTTATGTAGTAGCTTTGAATCTGTTCTTTTCTGTTATATCCCTAGGTCATGTAATCTGGAAGCTCATGTTCTAGATAGAGGAGCTTCCATAGCTCATTTGTCTAAAATGTGGTGGTTAGAACTACCTAACTTTTTTGTACAGCCTGCTTTACTTAAAAGCAGGAAAGACTTCTTCAAGTGCTTTCAATAGTATCGCTTGGTGGAGGAGCTTCTCCACCTTCTCTGATAAAAAAAAAAATCGAATTGGTAAAACTCGATAATGGACTGATAAAAACCCATTAAGTCTACCCAATAAAAGACTGAATCAATTTGACAAAATCAAACTTTATCTTAATGGTTTGATTTTGGTTTGGCCAAATACTAAATTGAACTAGTGCAGTCTAACCGAAATTGGATTAAACCGACCAATTGACATAGATCAAATTGGAATTTGACAGAATTAATCCCAAAAACCCTAGAATCGATTGTTCTGGAATGGCATGAACCATCAATCACTGTTGGTTCGGATTAGAATTTACTGATTTGACCAAGAATTTTAAACTTATAATCAAAGATCGATACGATCCATGCGGATTCCGATTTGACGTCAACAACTGTCAAAAAACCCTAGAATAAGCCCTGAAATATGAAAACCCAGCGATCTAGTCCCCAAAACCCTAGATAAAGTCATTCCAGTCATGATCAGCTGATTCGTCCAAGAATTTTAAACTCGGAATTGAAAAACAAATTCTCCTTGTTGATTGCGATTTGGATCAGGATTGGATGGAATCACTCTCAAAACCCTTAGAATTGGTCCTCACAACTGAAAACTCAACGATCAAGTCCCAAACACCCTAGAATCAACAATTATAGATCATACGAAATTGGGACCTATCATGACTGATTCTTATTTGAATCAACTGATTTAGCTGTGGATACTCGAAAATGGAGATCAAATTTGTCCTTGCTGATTCTAGTCAAGAGCTGTCGGAATTGGCCAAAATCGATCCCAAAAACCACAGAATTGACCCTCAACCCTTGAATTTGTTGTGTCAAAATAGCCGGAATTAGGATAGGTCTATTCCAATTAGAACCAACTGATTCAACCACGAATTTAAACTCAAAAATGGAGATGAACAACAACTACCTAGCACAGTTGGTGAGCTATGGTGCACAAAAAGCCCATGCTCATCAGGAGGTCTCAAGTTCGAACCTCCTGACTATTTTCTACTTCTCCTCCCTAAATCATTCCCAAAAATGTAGGAAACACAAAAGAGGGTTACTCTACAAGATAGGATTCTCATGTACAACTAGAAGTTAAAATACAATTGCTTGAACCAATAAAAATCATTCATGTCACACTTAGAGAAACCAATGGCATGAAGATAATTTAAAGAATCAAGGATTTAGTACTGCTTCCAAAGGGGTGGTTATGGATTTATCTAGGTTTGGCCTATGGTTAGATTCTAAATTGTACTCCTATGGTCTAAGTAGATTCTCTTCTACACCGTTATCTTTCACGTCGTCACCTTCTTTAGAGCACTCGTGTTTGTTCTATTAGAATTTTTCTTATGTCACATTAGAGCTGGACAAAGGATCCCATAAGGGGTCACTAGGCCATTCTTATTACTGACTACTAATCTACTTATTTTTATATAAAAAAAAGATAGTGATAGGAGGGTCAAACCTTCGACCTTCTTAGGAACTAAAAGTTCATCCTATTTAATGGGGGATCTTATTTCATTAGTTCTGATCATTTCACAATCCGCACAATCCATAATCCTAAGACCGAAAAACACACACACACTCACACAATGCGTACGACAAGATTCGATCCCACGACCTCCTCCCCTGGGTGCCGACTCCACAAGCCGAAGCTACCACCACTAGGCTATTCTAGTATTCATGGGGATAAGGTTTACTTAATGTATATTAATGTATAAAAAAAAAAACAAAAAAATAAAATAAAAAAAGAAGTGTCCCTAATGCACGAGGCTCCAACATATGCAAAAACTACACAGCCTTACCCCAAGAATATACACCAAAAATATCACCTCCTAAAGAATACAACTCTTGTCCAATCCAGTAACAATAGGGAATATATAGTGACCCTCGCAACAACTCTTGTCTAGTGTAGGAAATGGACATTTTTCTCCACTCATTAGTGTCATGTGATCAGTCATTAGACTAGTCTTAAGGGTGACTTTTGATAAATCCATGGGAATAGATGAGTTGGCAAAGGAACTCACCTCATAAAACATGTGAATCTTAATGATGTACAAGTATTACCTAATCTTGTTTATGTCTTTCTTAGCCGTCCTGAAACATCCCCCACCTATTTCCCACCAAACCAACTACCAACCCACGCAAACGCTGAGTCAGAAAATAAAAATAAGCCCAAG
>NW_024868556.1:83597-89294 GCF_013358625.1 Macadamia integrifolia | reverse complement strand
AATGACTTTGATATGTTTATTTTAAAATTTTATTAAATGACTTTTGTAGGTTTATTTTATTAAAAATATATACGACTAATTGGGATCATTCGACCAGGTGAAGATTAAGGCCATTGCATAAGCTTCCCTCATTTTTTGGTATATGGTAAATTAATTTGTACTCTTTACCAATTCAATTTGATTTTTTTTATCTTCTTCTATTATCCCTTACTGTGGGTTTGTAACATAGATGTATGTTCCAATTCACAGGTTGTGATGCAAGCCCTACGTATGTGAGGAGAATTGCAATAGTTGGTCCTAGCTAGGATATATTTTTCATCTTTTATGACATTTGATATCTTTTGGTTTCTTTTTTTTTTTGTTTTCTTAATTCTGTGAATTTTTTAAAAGTCAAGTGTGGTGAGAACTCTATCTTTTTACATCACAAACTTTGGCTGATGAACTATTAGTTTATGCTACCAAGCAAGTATGAACATATATTAACTTTTTATGCCAAGTAATTTGTGTGTGGTCGGAATTATATTGTCTCACATTTCATAACTTTTGTAGGCAAGATTGCTTTTAATGAATTATTAGAATCTCTATTTATTGAGCTTATATCTTTGGTCATGCAATGGGCCATAGTATAATGCTTCATACTTTATTATTACACTGTGATTTAACTTTAGAGTTTATGCAAGTGGGCCTCTTGAATGTGGCTGGATACTAAAATTCCTTGTTGTCTTTCATAAATAAGGTTGCCGATGAAGGCTTTATCTCTCCTTCTACATGGCATATTATAGTATCTGCCCCGACAACCAAGCAATTCCTGTGGGAGCTTGAGGTATTAACAATTAATTACTAAACTGTATTGGTCACCAAAGATGTGGCTCTCTTAAAACAACAACTAGAGACCACTTTTTAGAACTTATTGGAGATAGTCTTGATGTTGACTATTTCATTCCTTCATTTTTATACTTATAGCTGCTTCATTTAGAAACTTATGTGTATGCTTAGTGTCTTAATATACTATAGCATTATCTGTACTTACTGTTTTTTGTCTTGATAAAATGGGACTAGTTTAAGACAACTCCAATTCTCCAATTCCTTTGCTTGTTAATTGATAAACACTTAAGTTTCCTAATTTTCTCTTAATCTTGTAATTGGCAGAGTATGTCCCGGAATATGATGAGATTTGAGTTGATATGGGAGGTGGAAAGACTAAGTTATGTTCTTGAATCAAGTCCTAATTATTGTATATCCTTTTTTGGCTCAAAAACAATTATAGCTAAAGCTATCATTCATATCTATTGTATCCACTAAGAACATTGATCATGTCTTTTTTGGGTACAAGTTTCTTATACATGTTCATGTTGAATACAGTTTCAGACTTTGTTTTTGTGTGAAGAAAATCTGGAGTGAAAAGTGCTCATTTTTTGTCTCTCAAGTCTCAAGAATGATGATCATTTATAGCTTTAATCTCTATTTCTTTAATTTGGGTTTAGCCAACCCTGGATTGGGTTTGGGCAAAATGTTTCTGGTTTACAGGGTTAGCTAGCAAGTATAGGTATATATATATATATATATAAATTCGGTCGCGGTTATTATAAACTGCGGCTAATAATTTGAGCACAATAAAGCAAACCGCGAGTATTGATAAACAATTGCTGCGTTTTTAATCCGCGGTTAAATAATAATTTAGTTGCCTCATTTTTATAAACTGGGGCTAAAGTAAAATTATCAAGAGCCAGGGTTTTTCAAAACCGCAGTTAAAGCGCAAATTACTGACCGCAGTTTTCTTAAACCGCGACAACAGAATGCATAGCAACAATCGCGGTTTATATAAACCGTGGTAAAAAATAATTTACTAACTACAGTTTCAAAAACCGTGGTCAAAACAAAGTATCTAACCACAGTTTAAATAAACAGCGGCAAAAGAAGCCTTTTCATTTGCCACGGTGGTATTGGCCGCGGATTAGCCGCGGTTTTCAAACCGCGGGTATTGACCTTTTGCCACGGTTATACTAGCAACCGCCGCGGTTAAAACCGCAGCTAAAGACCAATTTTCTTGTAGTGCGGGGATCCACCACCTTGACCTCATAAGGTGTATGAACGAAGTAGTTGGGTCCCATATTTTGTGGGGACAATGGTAGAAATATTATTTTTCGTACAATGGGTCCTAATAGCAAATAATTCAATTTGGGACTGTCAGATTCACCAATTGAAGTCAACGGTCGATCATTGATCAACCGATGGGATCTACCAGTTACCAGTTTTCTACTGCTGTATTTAGTCTTTCCAGCCCCTTATGCCTACAACCTAGGTTGGTTACCTAGGGTTTGTGCATGATCATATAATAGAGTCTCACTATACATACAAGATTTGAACAAGGGGGTTTTGGTCACTTACCACCAGTCCTTAAGAGGTCTGAAACCCTTTCGGTTCTCTCCACAATATCTACATAAATATGAGGGGTCATCACGTCCCTCCAAATAGTAGACTGAGGTTGTCGAGAAGTCATTGGTACTGGCACTCTCGATGCATCACCTATTATGAAAAGTTCAAATTAAACAAGATTTGGATACGGCGAGTGTAACAATTCAATTCCATGAACGATTCTGGAAGTTTATCAATTGAAATTGGTGTTAAACATTTATCCCAAGTGTTGGGACCAATTAGGGATTGAACCGGCTCGCAATCAATTTGATCCCAATTGGGCTCAAAGCCCATCTACCCAAAATCAATTTGGGTTTGGTCCAAATCCAATTAGATATTTAACATTTAAATACTAAGTGGATAATGTTTTTTTGACTTAGTCTAATTGTAATCCACCTACTTTACATAAGTCAATGGATTAGCCATTAAGTAACCTAAGTAGCTAAGTAATTAGCTAAGTAATCCATAATTTGAACCATAATATAATTCTTCATATTATTTAATCCTATTGTAATAAAAGCCATGCACAACTTCTTGTGCCTAAGATAAGATGATTAATCCCATAAAACTCTTAGGGGCCATTTGTTTAGAGGGACTTTGATAGGTGGGATTTAAGGGCGGAAGAGTTTTACTTACTTTCTAAAAAACATCAAAAAATAAAGTGTTTGGGAAGATGGGGTGGGGAAGTTCTCAGACAACATTAAGAATTGAGCTTTTTTCTATCTGCTAGCATGGCATCCACCCCATCCCTTCCAAAGTCCCACCAAATTGGTGGCACTTTCCAGGGTGGGAAACGAAACGGCTTGCACTTCTCTGTCCAACGGGCCTTGGATGGAGAACATAACGCTGGAGAACAAGCAGTGCATCAGAAAGAACTTTGTGGTCTTAGGTGGCGCTAGTGCTAGTGGTAGAGCTTTTTATGTGCTATGCTCATTCGAGATTGAGGTTGGGACTTCAGCTTTGGGTTCCTCCATTATATGAACTTTGGCTAAGAGGGCCAAGTTCTTATGTGCAGATAAACACTGTTGTTGCTTAACTGGTTAAGATGGCCAATTTCTGTGTATTCCGTGCATAGCAGAAAATTTTTCTATAATCTAGGATTTCCAAAATTAGAAATGGGAAGTTCAGATTTAAGTGAGGCCCACGAAAATCTTTGTGCTAGAATCAGTTGTGATGACCTGAACCCAGGATAAGAATAAGAGTCTTGCCCTCGCAGGCGATGATCTAGCAATTAGTTTTTAAAACTTGCATGTGACTAAAAGTAGGCTGAATTTTTTTTAGTATACAAGTGGCATTCTTTTCTAATTATGTGAAATCTATCATACATCAAAATACCAACTCATAGTATTTAAATTCGTCTATGCTTGATGGCAACGTCAACTATTTATTACATGTTCCAAAAACATAATCTAATAGAAATAAATCAAATCAAATCAAATCAACATGTATCGCCTAACTGTTGGGTAACCTAGAGGGGGTGAATAAGTTATCACTAGTGGATTAAATCTTTTTCGCTTATTGAACGTCAAATATGCAAATAAATGTAGAAGATAAACACAATAATACGATACACAAAATTTATAGTGGTTCGACTCAATTTGAGTCAGTACACTCTTCACAAGGTCACCTTGAGAGGTATCCACTAGACATTCCCTTTCAGTACAATAGGTGGGGATAGGATTGTCAAGCGGTTGGGCCAGACCAGTCTCAGTTGGGCCTAGCCAAGCTTGGCCAATTTCTAGGGCTGCACCGTGAATGCTTGTTTAGATAAACGAGCTTAGCTAGGGCAAGTATGGTACAATTGATTGTCGGGCCGGTTAATCTCGGGCTGCCATAAACGGGTCTTAATTGGGCCTTAACCAAACTACAAACCTATTTAACTTTAAATGGACTTTAAACAGGCCCTCCTTAAAATTGGTCTCTTAAATGGGCTAGAAGAGAATTAATAATAAAATGAGGCAAAGATGGGGCATAACGAAGAAAGAGCTCATAGTTTAAATGGATTAAGCCAAAGATGGGCATAATAGCTAAATTATTAAGGTACTTGATCTTTAACCCATGTAACTCAAATCAATTAAACTATAATTGCACAACCTAAGTTAGCAAGTTCGAATCAATTAAGCTATGCCTGAAAAGATGAATGTTCAGATAACAACCACCACCATCTCAATTATATATATCATACTAGCCTTAGCATATATATATATATATAAATATGTTTTATGGTTGTCCTTGTTGGCAACCCGGCCACGTGGAGGTGATGGCGTGGTCAGTTTGGGTGATATGGATGAAAATGATGACATGACAGTGTCCAGTGTCACTGATGAGATAACAGAGCATCTTGGTATGTATAGAGTAGTTTAATACATCATGAAAATGATGACATGGCAGTGCCAGTGTCACCGATGAGATAACAGAGCATCTTGGTATGCATGGAGTGGTTTAATACATCATTAATAGGTGGTGCGGGTTTCTGGGTCAAAACTGGCAAAATTGACCTATTTATGCTTGGGGGCATTTTCGGTAATGGAAATGACATTTTTGGAAGATCGGTTCTTCATGAAAAAGATAGATTGTAATTTACCTAGTCCAGTGCATTTGATTTTGTCACATTTCGATACCGTATGAAGAAGTTACGACATTTGTGGCAGTCGAGGGCAGTTTCAACATTGAAGATGAATTTTTTAAAGGAAGTGTTCTACATGTAACAATACGAAAAAAATCCAATCTTTCCAACGGTTTTGATTTCATCACATTCTGATTCCGTATGAGAAAGATGCATCATTGGAAATAAGTGTTTCCGTGAAGCCGGTTCGAAAATCCGAACTAGAAAATCAACAGATGCTCTCGGTGTTGGGTGGATTTTCTGGATTTTAATTTTGAAATTTCAGAGGTTTTTTTTGTAATTTCAAGGTTTTAAAGGTCTGAGTTGATAAGGGGTTTTTGGCATTAAAGTTTATAGAAGCAGGGGCTTATGTGTATATAAGAGAATCATAGGGATCCTTAATACACGGTTTAGATTGAGCCACGTCGGTCAGATTCAGATCTAACGGTTCGTGCAAGAGTTTGGGTTGAAGATGTTTATTCGAGGCTTCTCATTGGTGGAGTGTATTATATATAATGGTTTGGTGCTTCACCTGATCATGTTTGCTATAGTGTTACGCATGTGCAAAAAGGGCTACAGATAGATGCCATTTAATTTGATCTCATGAGATCTAGATTAAACTAGATCTAAAGATCTTGATCCAACGGCTGTAATCTATTTCAGCCATCATGAGAGAT
>NW_024868556.1:77118-80624 GCF_013358625.1 Macadamia integrifolia | reverse complement strand
GATGTCAGTTCTACAGTTGTGCAAGAAAGATTCAGAAAGGGAAGGTCATCAGTTGGAAAGGTAAAAGAGAGGTCTACAATTGGGTTGGTTGGACAGAGGCAGAGACTGAAGAAGACAATAAGTGAACAGAAAGGAAAACAGAGTAGTAGGAAAGCTTTTGGTGAGAAGCAAATGCATAGGACCAAGGCAAGTGGTCAGTTAGTTTGGAGAGAGAAGCACATAGAGGTGTGTGCAGTCACAGTCACCACCCTCACACCACCTAGACAACGTATAGGAGTGGGCACACCTCCCAGGCACTAGGTGTACTCTGGTGCACAAGAACGGGGGAGCTCACTAGATGGATATTAGTGCCCTCAGCAGGACTCAGATTATGACAGTAAAGTTCTTGCAACAGTGCTTGGATTAGAGACATCAGTTGAAACTTAGTGTAGTCCTCTTGAGTATTTGCATCTTAATGGAGCAATCACCAGATAAGCAGTTCAGTGTCAGTCAGAGGGCAGAATAGTTGAGGATGTCAGTGATGGTCAGAGGTATGTAGTTGTGAGTATGGCAGTCAACAATTCGCTTTTGTATGCATCAGTATGGGTCAGAGATCCAGTTGGTATCAATCTCAGTGGTAGTTGTCAGAGTGCAGTTTTGTATAATCATGGTGATTGTTTGACTTTGATAGAGTTAAATATTTCAGCAATAGTGGCAGAGAGAAGGATACGTTGACTGGATGCATAGATTTATGACAAGAAGCTGGTGAGTTGAGCAGTTATGTACTGTAATTTGTTGTTAATGATGTATATCCAGTTGAGGCAACACTTATCTAATGAGCAGCGTTGAAACAGATTTGAGGTCAGTCGAGTAATTGAGATTTCAACTCATAGGATAGGGAAGATGCGTATGGGCACTCCTATGTAGTTTGATATCTCACATCTATAGGATTGAAAAGATGCGTATGAGCACTCCTATAGATGTTTGTATCCCACACTGGGAGAGATTGCTTTAGAGAGAGATATTATAGTTCTTTGATACTGAAGTCAAAGAGGGAGAGTTATCAAGTTGATGCATTAATTTTGAAGAAAATTTTTCTCTAGTGGCAAGGCTTGAGGCTATCAGAATATTCTTGGCTTTATTAGTGTACAAAGGATTCAAGGTCTATCAGATAGATGTCAAATCAACTTTTCTAAATGGAAACTTGGAAGTGGAGGTTTACATAGAGCAGCCTGATGGGTTTCAATTGAGTGAGGGCCCCACTCTTGTGTGCAGATTGAAGAGGGCATTGTATGGTTTGAAACAAGCTCCAAGGGCATGGGACTCCAGATTGGACTCTTACTTGTGCAAGTTGGGTTTCAAGAAAGGCTTAGTAGACAGTAATCTCTACATCAGAACATAAAGAAAGCAGTCAACTTGTGGTAGTTATGTATGTAGATGATATCATCTTTGGGGGTCACAAAGATGAGTTGTGCAAAGATTTTGCAATGATGATGCAAAATGAGTTTGAGATGTCCATGTTAGGTGAACTATCATTCTTCTTGGGTTTGCAGATTAGTCAGAAGAAATAAGGTATCTCTATAACTCAGTCCAAATATGTGAGGGAGATGTTAAAGAGATTCACCATGGAGGATTGCAAGCCAGTTAGTATACCTATGATGACTGGGTGTAAGTTGAGCAAGGAAGATGACTCTCCATCAGTTGACCACACCTTGTATAGGTCAATGATTGGTAGCCTATCATATTTGACAGCTAGTAGGCCTGACATCTTACAAGTTATATGCATGGTAGTCAGATTCCAAGCAGGACCAAAAGAGACACATGTGGTAGCAGTGAAGAGAATTTTTAGATATCTGAAAGGGACTAGTGAGTTTGGGTTATGGTATCCGAAAGTCAAGAGCTTTAGTTTGTTAGCTTTTTCAGATGCAGATTGGGCCGGATGTGTAGATGACAGGAAGAGCACCAGTGGTGGTGCATTCTATTTGGGAATCGGGTTGGTGGCATGGCACAGTAAGAAGCAAGAGTCAGTCTCTCTTTCAACTGTAGAGGCTAAATACATTGCAGCTAAATCTTGTTGTACACAAGTATTGTGGATGAAGCAGATGTTGAAGGATTTAAGTGTGGAGGTTGAACAGGCAGTGCCACTATATTGTGACAATACTAGTGCTATCAATATCTCCAATAACCCGGTGATGAATTCTAGAACGAATCACATTGTTATTCGGTATCATTTCTTAAGAGACAAGGCGATGGAAGGTGAAGTAAGGATGGAGTTTGTTCCCACAGCAGAGCAGGTTGATGATATCTTCACTAAACCGCTTCCCAAAGATCAGTTTGAGTTCCTCAGACAAAAGCTGGGAGTGATGGTTCTTCCAAAGCACTAGTGGCATTGGGAGAGGGGGAGCAAGTTGCTTGATGTTGCTACCCCCATATTAGACTCAGGGGGAGTGCATTAATTCCACCCTTTGTACTTGTTGTCAAAGGGGGAGAGAGTTACTCGTCAGAGCTTTGGAGTGTATTAGTGATGAAGTGGTTGCCAACAACTCCAAAGGGGGAGATTGTTGTTTTATGGTTGTCTTTGTTGGCAACCCAACCACGTGGCGGTGATGACGTGGCCAGTTTGGGTGATGTGGATGAAAATGATGACATGATAGTGTCTAGTGTCACCGATGAGATAACAGAGCATCTTGGTATGCATGGAGTGGTTTAATACATCATGAAAATGATGACATGGTAGTGCCAGTGTCACCAATGAGATAACAGAGCATCATGGTATGCATGGAGTGGTTTAATATATCATTAATAGGTGGTGCGGGTTTCTGGGTCAAAACTGGCAAAATTGGCCTATTTATGCTTGGGGGAATTTTCGGTAATGGAAATGACATTTTTGGAAGATCGGTTCTTCATGAAAAAGATAGATTGTAATTTACCTAGTCTAGTGCATTTGATTTCGTCACATTCCGATACCGTATGAAGAAGTTAAGGCATTTGTGGCAGTCGAAGGCAGTTACAGCATTGAAGATGAATTTTTTAAAGGAAGTGTTCTACATGTAACAATACGAAAAAAATCCAATCTTTCCAACGGTTTTGATTTCATCACATTCCGATTCCGTATGAGAAAGGTGCACCATTGAAAATGTCTAGGGACATTTTGGTCTTTTTACATAGATGAGTCAGATGATTGAGTCTCTTGGAAAATCATAGAGCGTCCAATTACGGTTCCAACACACTTTGTTTCATATCGATCGGATATCGTATGAAAAAGTTATAAGTGTTTCCGTGAAGTCGGTTCGAAAATCCGAACTAGAAAATCAACAGATGCTCTCGGTGTTGGGTGGATTTTCTGGATTTTAATTTTGAAATTTCAGGGGCTTTTATGTAATTTCAAGGTTTAAAGGTCTGAGTTGATAAGGGGTTTTTGGCATTAAAGTTTATAGAAGTAGGGGCTTATGTGTATATAAGAGAATCAGAGGGATCCTTAATACACGGTTCAGATTGAGCCACGTCGGTCAGATTCAGATCTGACG
>NW_024868556.1:5816-76092 GCF_013358625.1 Macadamia integrifolia | reverse complement strand
ATAGTGTTACGCATGTGCAAAAAGGGCTACAGATAGATGCCATTTAATTTGATCTCATGAGATCTAGATTAAACTAGATCTAAAGATCTTGATCCAACGGCTGTAATCTATTTCAGCCATCATGAGAGATAGCCGACAACCACCGTATTTTGTGCTGACGTACCCAATGGCGCGTCGACAACGTATCTGACGATGTCAGCGCTTGCATCACGCTGACATCATCAGTTGACTTGGTTATTCTAATCTTACGGTCAAGATTTATTAGCCAATAATTTAATGGATGAGATTAAAAGTGGATTTGGATTAATCCAATGGCCCAGATTTCGCCCCTGTTGCGTGCGCCGCTGGCGTAGCCTACGCCAACCTCCGAAGATTCTATTTTGATTGTTCTGGTTGGTCCAACTTGAAAGGGCTATATCTCCCTCATCTTAACTCCGATTTGAGTGATTCAAGTTGGAGATTCTTCATCTCTCCGAGCTCTACACATCATAGGGAAGAAATCAGGCAGAGGGGTTGCTGAGGTGGTCAAAAAAATGAGTTGAAGCTCATGAAAGGCTAAGGGTTTGAATGAAAGACTTTCATCCTCTTGCACTTCATCCATAGCCCCCATTAGAGGCTTAGGAAGCTGCTGGAAACCAATGTAGCAAGTTCTATTGGTTGTTGCCAAGAGAAAAGAAAAGAAAATAGAAGAGAAGAGAAGAGAAGAGAAGAAGAGGGAAATAGAGAAGAAGTTTTTTCCTCTCTTTGTGTGTGTGTGAATGTGAATGTGAATGCCATTGTTACTCCATGAAAGTAAAGACAAGGAGAAAAGAAAGAAAGAAGAAGAAGAAGAAGAAGAACCTAGAATTTGGTTCTTGTGAGTTGCTTCAAGAAACCCAAGTGCCAATCGGGGTTGAAGCATTGGCGGCACCGAGACAACGTGGTTGTGGTCCGCATCAAGTGGAGATCGACATTATTGCATCTCCGACGGTTATTCCTTGCCAAGGTAACATCACTTTTGCCAAATTTCCATTATTAAAAATCATTGTAGGCTAGATGTTTGATAAAATGCCTAAGTGATTGTTGTAGTCTATTTGGGAGAAATTTGCATGTATGAGTGCTTCACTATAGGGCATTGTTATAAGCCCAACTTTATTTTATTGGTGTTTAGTGGGTGCTGGACATTGGGACTATGTGTTCCTTGGTAGGTACAACTACCTAAACCTATTTACCGTGGGTGCGGCCTCTCAGATCATTCTGAGAAAACTAGGGTGAAGACCTAGCCATTGTATGTCATTGGTGGAAATTGAGAATGTGTTCCCTTGGCTGTGGGTGCAGTCATAATTAGTATTGAGTAAATGCTGAGCCCGACAGTGGGCATTACTCTGTGCATTTAGGCAACTGGCCGAAGCACGTATTTCTTGTGTTGTGGATGTATATGCTCGTATTTGTATTGTGGATTGGAGTGCTTAGCTGCAGAATGGGTGTGTACATCTGGTAGACCTGACCACTTGGTGGTGCAGTGTGGATGTGCATACGACTGTATATGTAGGTGACAGTGATTACCGTTTGAGGTTTATGAGACAGCTTTGGGCAGCAATACAGGTTATGTGAGTAAGTTTCATGCAACGGTAAGAATGGTCAGTAGTATACATAGCAGCTCTAGGCAGTATCAATAGACTGTGCTATTGAAGTGCAAATAGTGATTGCCACATCAGGGGTACAGTTGAAAAATGAAAAAATATTTGGCACACTGATTCACCCCCCTCTCAGTGTCAATCGGGACCCAATAGTGGTGTCAAAGTGGTCGGGCTAGGTCAGGCTTGAAGGAGTCGGTCCAAGTCTGGCTTATAAATGTGTCGAGTTGGTCGGGAGCCCATCGGGCTAGGTTGCCGCATTGTGTACTACCTGTTTATAAACGTGTCGGGCTCAGCCGGACCTACCGGTGCTGGCCTAGAATTGACACCTCTAGGTGGGGAAGAATCATCTTTACAAAATCTTCTAAGGATAAGAGGATCCGCACAATCTCTTTACAGGATGGGAGGGTCCTTTAAAATCTCTTTTAAGGATGAGAGGGTCCTTGCAATATCTTTCAAGGATGAGAGGGTCCCTGTTATATCTTTACAGGATGAGAGGGTCACATTGAATCTGTTAAGAATGAGAGGATCCTACACAAGCCTTAGTGTTGTCTAGCACTTGTGTGAACAACAAGCCCACTCCTAGAGTTAGACCAACTTTTGAGCAAAATAAACTTTCAATGAATAAAAAGGTTAGATGTTACCTCGTGTGGTTCCTGTATGATATGCAATGAATAGAATGAGTGCACCTTATTATCTTCTCAATGCTCGCAATAGAATACCAGATAATGGAGAAGACTTCTATGGAGAGAATTTAGTTCTTCTTTAAAGATATACTCAAATATCAAGACTAGATCTCAAACATATAACTTTCTTCTCTTCACTCTAACATGCAATTAATGCACTTGAATGAGTAGTATTGAGTTTGTTATGTTGTACATAAGTGTGGGTTATTATAAGTGAGTAGGTTAAGAGAGGAGTCAAAATTTGTGTCTATTAGACACTTTTTGTCTTTAGCAATAACTATTAGTAGTTACTGGATCATATATCCGTTGGAGAAATATAGCCATTGGATTTTAAAAACTAGCCGTTGAGAGAAGTTTATGGACCATGCGATAGGCCTCTGGCTAGCCAAAGACCTTACCAAGAGGCATCTGGTAGGGTCCGATTGTTACGGGTTGCCTTCTGTTAGCTAAAGACTGATAAGTTATACAGAAATTGAACTCTACTGGCAGTTCCGGGTAGGCCTCTAGTTTTTTGCCTGTTCAGATAGACTGTACAAAATAGTCATATATTCCTCATATGAACTCGAATTGAGATTATTCAATTTGAGTTGGATTCAAAACTTGATTCCCTACAAATTTGTAGAAGAAATTATATTCTAATACTATCATTTAAAATGTTCAAAATATCATTGAAAATAAACATTGTTCTTATCTCAGCAAATGTCAAGGCTTGACATAGTTGACATACTTTGGGTCTTAAGGCTTGGTCATTGGGCATCACCTAGGGTCATTGTAAGGTAGTGTATATGCTTTTATGTAAATACATATGTATGATCATATAATGTAGTGCTTGTGTATGGTGTGTGCACTATTACATTGATCTATATTTAAAGTCTTCTATTCTTCTTGCGAATGGTCTCTAAGAACCTTCATGTTGACCTTGCATTGCTTGATGTTTGAAATGACTTGAAGGCTTCAATTCTTAAAGCCTTCATTATTCAAGTCCTGATACCTTGAGGTATTTCTTCAAGCTTTGGTGATTTCATACTCTCGCTCTTTCTCGACCTTTACACTTCATCACTTCTTTATTTCTTAACTTCATTCTTTGTCATTTTATGGCTTCAAACTTCCTTTATTCAGAACATTCATAAAATTTGATCTTTGAAATGAAGTCTCTACAAAACAATACTTGAAGGCAAATTGTGAAGTACTTTCATATGTTTATTATCATCAAAACCAATTATAGGAGTGTGGGCATGTCCCCAACACCAACACCATTGTTCAATATCTCATCATAATATAAATTAATGCTTCTTCTTATAAGTAAAATAAAATAAAACTATCATGTATCATCGTCGGCAGCCTCCTGCTCCTGGCCTTTTGTGCAATCCACCCACTCACATGCTCTATCGTCTGTGTTTGGAGTGATAATAAAAGGGTGAGCTCGACAACTCAAAGAGTTAAATCATAGACCATACATGTATTAATAAGCACATCTTACACATGAAAACATTATATGTAATATGGTTTTAAGTAACTAAAATGATGCAAGTTTCTCTTAATATACTGCATTTGCATGCCTGATAAGAGTGAGGAATATAATCGTTGATATAATGACTGTCATTTCTTGCATTATCTGGCTAAACACCACTGGGATTCATTTCCTTTTAACCTCGACTAACCGGATTGGGTCTGAGATGGAATAAGCTCCCCTTGTAGGAGTTCTTTTATTTGGTTTTGGAAGAATAAAGGAATTCCCATTCTTATTGTAAAAGAGTGTGCTCCTCTTGTAGGAGGTCTTCTCCTCAATTCTATTATAGTGTCTTGATCCAGCACCTAACCCCCTGCTGGAAAAGGGTGCAATCTAAGAGTCTGAGTATGAGAACATATGCCCAATTCTTTTCTTTATGTCCCTAATGAGATTCTATTTACATATTGATATAGCACAACATCATATTTGTATAAATTTGGACATATGATTCATATATGGAATTTCAACCATAGTAAAACATGTAACAATATATAATAATCTTCAAGACATCATAACAGTCACATATCATGTTAGCATGAGAGAATTTATAATCACTTCACAAAACACAGTATAAGAGGCATATCAACTATGGAAAGCCCATGAATTAACTCACCTTGGTTTCTTGTATAGAATTACCAAATCTTTAGTCCCTCTTCGTAGAGTGTACAATCCCTAAGTATGCTCACCTAACACATCACATTCACATTTTTCAGATTATGTCTAACATAGACCTTTGATATAAAATAAACTTACATATCTTTAAAATAGACTTAAAATCTCATAAATTATCAGTACTTATTCCTAGATTAGGTTTTTAAGGCCTTTCAAAATAAGTCTCAACATAAGGTACTGCATAGTGATCAATCTGTTAAATCGAAATGACTATAGTGCACTAATTGTACCAAATATCCATCAAACAAAAATCAAATAATTCTCTTTAATTGGGTGAAACTAGACTCATCAACCAAAATAACATCAAAAGGAATCAACCTATTTTGGGTCTCTAAGTCCTTTCTAAAACAAACCTAAATTCGGGTTTAGAATATCAATAACCTTGTATACAGAATGCACCATAGCCCAGTAAAACTACCTTTTCACCCTCTTCTAGAAACCACATGGTTGAGCATATTTATGGGTAATACTAGACTCAGAGGGCTACAAATCATTATAAGAGGTTAGACTCTAAATCAGTCTTTAGGTCACTTGAAATACAGACATAAAGATAGGTACATGCACTAGACAGGTATATGCACTCGACAGAATTGACCACAATCCAGTAAAAATACCTTTTCTCCCTCTTCCAAAAACAAAATGGATCTGATATTTTTATGGGTAAAACTAGACTTACAATGCTACAAATCATTAGAAGAAGTCATCTTCTACATCCGTTTTAAGGCACTTGAAATAAAGATACTAGGACAAGTATATGCACTAAATGGTAAGATAATTGTACAAAGTATCATAAAGAAGGGATCATACTAAATCAAAAGACAACATCCTACTAAGCATAAAGAAGACATTTTAAATTTTAAGAGAAACATACCCTACACTAAGCATTCAATCAAGTTCTAAATTAAGCACCAAGCCCTAGTTCTAAAGAAATGGATGTACCAACCTTAAGAAGTCAACAACTCCATCTAGTAGATTGATTGCGCCACACTTCAAGGACCTCTCCAGAACTGATCCAATTCATTTCTTCCTTGGACGCAGGCCTGCCGCCTTGATCTAAGATCTCCTCTTCCTCTCTTTCCTCTCTTTCTTTCTTTCGCACTTTCTCCTTGCTCCTTCTTACTTCCACGATTTTGGGGGTTGGGGAGTCATAATTCTACACTTCATGTCCGAGAATTTGAGTTTTTGAAAATTGGTTTCTTACATCGGCATTCTTCTTCTTCCTTCCAAGCTAATTAGGAAGCACAAACTTGATCCAATAAAAAAATGAAAAAGGAAGTAGAATAATAATGTGAAGGATTGATAGAAGCTGAAAAATCAAGACCTCTTAAATCTCTAAAGCATCGTCTTCTTCTTCATTGCCATTGATCAGGGTCTTCAGACATGTCGATGAGTATAGGAATCTGAAATTTTGTATGATAAAATGGAAGCTCTGTGCCTTAAATTAGATCTCAGTTTCCCTCTTATCTCCTCCACTCCTTGCAAATGTACAACGACTAAGCTTGAATTTCTTGTTTAATCTTCAAGAGTCGGAGGAGATGAGTTGTTCCCAATCCGGTGTGAATCGCTATTATTGAACTCAATTTTGTCTTTCGTAGCTAATTTAGAGAGAAGAGAGGAGGATAGAAAGAAAGAGAGGTGGGAGAGTCGAGGTACTTGAGTTGCAGATGTGAAGTATTGAAGAGATGATGATGTGAACATTCGCCTCAGGAAGCATGTTGTTCTGAGTTCGACTCATCTTATCTCCTTTGGGTCACTCACACGGGGTGTTTAGTGCTCTTCATTGCTTTCAGCAAAAGTTAAATGGTTCTCATTTAACCTTGGTATGAACCAGTCCATACGGTTGTGAGTCAGTATGGGCCCGCGAGACTAGTCAGGCCAAAGGCTTGGATACCCGTCGTTTGCCCAAAAAAGAAAAGAAAAGAAAAGAAAATGATGCAAGGTCTTCTGTCTCTCTTTCTCACCCATCACTCTCCTCCACCTCTCATTTTCCTCTTTAAAACTAAGTCAACTAAACGGTATTGGGTAGGAAGTTTTAAATTTCCTTCATTTCTACTTCTCTTGTCCTTCACCCCCACCAACACATATAGGGGTGTCAATTTTGAGCCCGCACCGGTAGGCCCAACCTAGCCCGACATGTTTACAGCTCGACCTAGACCGGCTTGATTAATAAATGTGTCGGGCTGGTGTTCACGGTGCAAGTAACTAGCCCATCGGGCACCCGACCAAACTGACATGTTTATATTACTGTCTTGAACTGACTCGTTATAGCCTGACCCAACCCAATCCCCTTTAATCCTACAAAAAATTCCTATTTTGCCACTATTAGTAAGAAACAAATTAAGCTTTCTAACCCTTTGCTTTGTAATAGGATTTGATTTAATTAAGCTTTATTTTGTAAGTTGTAAATGTCATAATTTCTTCTTTTGATTTGTAAGAACAACCATAATCTCATATCATTTCTCTTTTTTATTTAAGATTTGCCTCAACTAGGCATTCAACCAACTTAATAAAAGAATTTTAGGGTAGACACGTTTAAAGCCCATTAGAGCCCGTTTAGTCTTAAATATGTCCGTAGCCCGGTTAAGGCCCGATTAAGACTCGTTCAACGAAGCCCTATTAAAGCCCGACATCGACCGGCCCGATTATAAACCGTACCATACCCCTCAAAGTTATGCCTGTTTACTTAAACGGACATTCACGGTGCAAGGCTTCTAAATGGTCAAGCTCGATTAAGCCCGATCGAGACTGGCCCGGCCCGACCAGTTGACACCCCTAGACACATAGGTCCCAATTGACAATTTTCCCACCCCATACTTCCCTCTTAGGCTACGTTTGGTAACGTTTTATTGGAACGTTTCTGGAGTTTTTTCTTTCTATAAGAACGAAAAAACGGAATAAAGTGTTTGGTGCATCATAGACGAGTTTCCGTTTTTTTGGAATAAAAAGTGAAAAAAGAATAGTAGAAACTGGAATTGACGGAACGACAAATAGATGTTCTGTCTTCCCATTTTCGTTAAAAAAAAAAAAAAAAAAGGAACTATTTTGGGGATTTTAGGAAAATCATTCCTGATAAACTTATCTTCCACCCTGACTCTTCATTTTTCACAATTTTGCTCACAGAGAATAGAGAAGAACTGCGTTTTGAAACCATTCCAGAAACAGATTCACCAAACACCCTTTTTTCATTTAAAAACGGCGTTTTGACACAGAAATTGAAATTTTCGTTTTTGACACGAAACATCGTTTCTGGAACAGAAACGTTACCAAACGCTGCCTTAGCAAATGGGCCCTTAGTTAGCTAAGATATAATTTAAGTCATCTAATTAAAATAGTAATAAGTAACTTTCCTTAGCTTAATAGGGTACTTACTTTTACTTTCTTAATAGGATCAAAATACCATTAGACATTAAAGCACCTTACAAACTTGCACCACCATAGAATCCGGTGAGGAGGAGGAAGAAGATGATGGGGCAAGGTGGAACAACTACCACAAGAGGTGGCCATCGACCACCACCAAGCCACCCCACATAGTGCTACATTTCTAATTTCTATGCAACCCCTTGAAGCTCTCAGTTACCCTTGGCAGCATGGTTACTGCCCGAATTCCCCCCAAACCCCCTTTTTTTCCTACACGGTACAAAGGGGACTCGTAGCCCCTTGGCCACCGGTCCCCTATCCCACTTCTCCTTTTATAAAACCGCAGCCAATATTGTGACTTCCCTTGCATCTTCCAAAAACCACAACCCCCATGATGAGCTGCTCTCTTATGCTCAGTAGAAAATTTAAGAAAAAAAAGAAGAAAGCATGGAGATCAAATCTCTCACCCCAAAATCAGAATTTTATGAAAAACAAGTAAACAAAACAATGTATTCATCGAAGAACCCTGCACTAATACCACTTGAAGGTGGCGGAGGAAATGATTCAATACAATAGACATCACCCAAAAAAGAAAAAATCTAGCAAAGGATCTTGATGAACACATTAAATTAAATTCAACGAAGGATTCGTGGTTACCTAGAACACACTAATGAAGTGTTCCTCCAAAGGAATGCAACACTCGAAGTTGATCTTCGCTGGTTGAACCCTACAATGGTTGAATCCGTAGCTTAAATAAGAGGAAGGCTCTTTTTCTCTCTTCAACCTTGTGACAATAAGAGTGTAGTGCAATTAAGGTTTCAGCCCTAGCTTCTCTTATGTAATAAAGCTAGCCATGGAGATTACAATCTAACAGACACGATCTCAAGTGATGTGATTCTAAAGGGTGGCCTTTAAGCTATCCTTAACCGCACTAAAGGGTGACATTACAAAAGATGTAACTTGAAACCCCCAGTGGTTACACCTTAAAAACCCCAGTGGTAAAAACTTTCGTTATACTTTCTCCCCCACACTACTAATTGTTGAGCACAAGTTACATTGTATTGTGGTTGTCATTATTATTGTGTTGTGGTTGTCATTATTGTCAACACATACAATCAGGCAATTAGTGAGCACTAAACTTGTGTTAGGATCTTGTTGGACAACACACTCACTCAAATGGGCTCAGATGCAGGCATATGTGTGGTCAGCTGAAGGCAAGAGTAACTATGGAGATGCTATAGTCATCATGGGCATTATGATCACTGACAATGTTGGTGATATGGTTGAGATGGCATAGCTTGAGGATGGTTAGCCGTTAGATTGGTACAACTGGCATCATGATGTGCTGGCAGTAGAAAGATATTTTTTTCATCATGATGTTGCAGTGCATGTCCTTGTGTGCATGAGCGGTTTCTTGTTAGATCTGAAAAGGTGGAAGCCTTGGATGAAATGAGAAATATGCAGATTTCAGGATTCCTGTGTATTCATGGCACTTTAAAGAAGTAAGAAGATGAACTTGTTACTGTTGAATCTGTGGTTTTGACAAGTCTCTATTCTAATGGAATTATAATAAGTGGAGTAAGAAGCAAGCAAGAAAAAGAAGAGCAGAGAATAGTTGGTTGCTGATCACTACTTAAGTTTCTTCCTTTGTGCTTTAATGGTGATGTGAAAAGGGAAGGAGAGTATGCTAATTAGCTAGCTACAATTGTACTTGTGATCATAGAGTTTGCTTTTGAATGAAGTGAAGAAAGTTGAATTAAATGGGAGCTTCGAGGGTTGTCTTAACAAGGTTGAAAATTCAATTTGAGATTAAGTTTATCACTCTCTGCAAATTCGATTTCAACGAAACAGATTTCTGAAAACTGGGTTAGCTATTTGTTTAATGGTTGTTAGATGATGAAGTAGTAACATAAAGGGAAGTCTGAAGTATTGTATTGAACACAGTCCACATGAAGGGGAGTACAAAAAATTTGGATTGTAATGTGTTGCCTTAATTTTTATCAAGTCATGCAACTCGGCAACAGCTTGGTTGATTAGTTGCATATATGGGGACTGATATCAGTGGCTAAAACTGACAAAAAGGGTGTTGTGTTGAGAAGAAGAAGATGAAGAACATGAGAGAGACTCTTTGGGTGTGCTTACTCCAATCGACCCCATATCTGGAAGTTACCTACTTAAGTAGGTAAATCTTTTGAAAAATCCTATTACATTGCACTCACCTTAGGCCAAGTGTTTGATTAAAAGCCTAATTGAATTATGGTTTGCTCTAGGGTGAGATTTGAATTTTTACTTGTAACTGGGGTAATATATATTTTTTTCTTTGCAATGATTATGCTACGTGCCTAACTTCCCAATTATTATTATTATTATTATTATTATTATTATTATTATTATTATTATTATTATTATAGGTGGAGTTGTTAGTTATTACAGTAAGTAGTGGGTTAAGGGAGAAACTGTAAGAGGAGTTATAGAGTGGAGTAGTGGAGAGAGGTTATAAGGAAAACGTGGAGAGGATGGATTATAAGTTGTAACTATTATCCTATCTCATATAATAGGAGTTGGTATGTAATAGAAAGTAGACAAGTAAATTAAATTTCATATTTTCTCTCTAGATGAATATTTTCTGTCTTAAGGACGAGGTTAGGCGACCTCCTAATACACCTAGCTCTCAAAATGCGATTGCCAATGTCAAAATGCAATGATATTAAGAGATGAACTTGGAAAGAAATAAAAGAATATGTAATGAGGAAGTGTATGGGTGTGAGAACCTACTTAAGGCCAAATGTAGTTGAATGGGATACAATAAGCAAAATCATAGCTAGAGGTCAAAACAAATTGGAAAATGGGGATGGAAACCCCAATACAGTAACTTGAAGAAAATGGAAGTTATACATTGGGCAGATATGAGCCAATCATAGCGGAAAATGAGTATATGCCTACAAGAGAATTCATCAAATTATTTTACAGGTAATTGATAGAGGATGGACATAGTGGCATTGTCATTCATAAGAAAAAAAATGAAGAAATGAAGAAAAACCCCCCAAAATTTCCAAAGATTTGGCTATAAAGAGGTATTTACATCAAAAGGAAGAAAAAAAAAAAACCTAAGCACACAGGAATGGAAATGACTTCTCTACTAATGTGTGTGTGCATTGAGAGTGAAAAATAGAGTGTGAACCATCAATTTGCAATAAAGAAAAAAAATGAGGAAAAAACCATAAGACAGAGAAATTAGGGCAAAGAATTTGAGATTTCTATCTATAAATGGTCAATCAAGGCCAACAAACCATGGGAAGCATAAATGAGTCATCACATTGTCAAGAAAACTAATATTTCCATAGAGGAATGAAGTATATAAAGAGATTATAAGATTTCTATAATGAAAGAATATCGAAAAAAAATTCATTCTCAAAGAGAAAATGGAGAAAAGAGAACTTACTTGTGGATTTGCAAGGATGAAGAAGGGTTGGAACACCAAAGGGTTGAGTGGGATCGTAAATCGAAGCATTGGAACGGACCCTCAAATCGCCCTAGCTTGGAGTTTGGAAGAAAAAAAGAAGAAAGTGGGAAAAAGGGTTTTAAAAACCCCTTTTTAAGTCTCGGACGCAATCAGTAGGCCATCGATTGGCGAGCCCCAACCCGACCTTACCCACCGGTTTTGCCCGCCGATTTGGGTATCATGGCCCAAAAAGGCCTAAGTCTGAAATTTTTCCTATTCTGTGCCTAGTGGGCTCCAATTAGACACTAATGAGGGTGCTTTGCCGTGTAGTTAAGCATCGTTGTGAGACCAAACTATATATTGGTAATTAAGTGTGGGTGTGTTGGTCATGTAGTGTGGTGTATCAATGTAACCTATGATATAAAATGCAATTGATTGTGAATGTATATATAAATGTTGTGGCACTCTATCAATGCTTACATTTTGGAATAATCTAGGTACAGAACACTATGGTAAGCACTAGATCCGGTAGTCGTGTCCGTGGTACCTCTCATGGTCGACCACCCATTTCTCATAGACCTCGACCCGTGGGGCAATCCTCACATCCGCCACCACAAGTGGATCATGATCTAAAGGAAGTTCAGGATAACCCACCCATGAACGAAATCTCGAGTCCCCCACATGTCATCACTTCTGGTGATGTGGCGACCTTTATACAATAGATGCAAGGGGATTTTCAGCAGTAGTTGCTTCAGTAGCAAGAAAATTTCATGATTGCTATACAACAATACTTGAACCCTACTCTACAGGGTCAGCCTCCTAGAGGGGTTATTCCACAAGACCCTCCCATAGGGTCAGGTGTTAGAATGCAATCAAGAGGAACACCGCCTGGGGTTGTACCTCAAGATCAATTGGGAGGTACCCCTCCGGTTCCACCATATGGTACTCCACAATTTATGATGCCTCCACCCTATTCGTATTATCCACCTTATCATCCACCATCTACCACTAAGGCAAAGGTGAGGGAATATTTTAAGAAGTACATGCCTCCCATCTTCACTAAGGTGGGTAATGACCCATTGGAACCGGATCGATGGTTCCAAAAGTTGGAGAAAGTATTTGATATTGCAGAGTGTACAGAGGCACGAAAGCTTATATATGCAGGGTTGCAACTTAGAAATGAAGCTAATTCTTGGTGGAAAGCTTCCAAACCTATACTGATGGCAACTCACCCGGAGCCTACTTGGGAACAATTCAAGGAATTGTTCCTATCAAATTACTGTCCAAAGAGCTTTAGAGACTGCAAGGAAGTGGAGTTTATATTACTAACTCAAGGAAGCAAACTGTTCTAGATTATCAGCAACAGTTTAAGAGCTTATTTTATTTTTCTCCTTGCCATATGAAGTCGACTGAGGAAAAAGCCCATAAATTTTTAAAGGGACTAAAGACATCCATTGGTACAGTGCTGGAAGTGTTGGACTTAACTGAATATACACAGATAATGCAAAAAACCAAGACAATGGAAGAGAAGCAGAAGGGAGAGCTACCCCTTACACTGAGACTGTGGAAGAGGGAAAATCCATATGCTGATCTGGGTGGCCCGAGCAAGAGCTTTCTTGGGTCATACTCTTATGGTCCCTTCTATCAGTAGCCTTATAAGCCATCGGTTATCCTTCCCAACCAACTAGTGGACCGGGTGCTACATCTTTTCACCCCAACATTAGTGTGGTGCCTACGGCCTTGAGACCCCCTCACCCCCAGTTGTAGTAGGATCTGTACAGAGAGCTCCCACTCCAGTTCAGGCACCACTGAACCGATGCTATAATTGTCATTCGTACGAGCACTTCACCAAGGATTGCTGATACCCAGCAACGGCACCACCCAATCGGCCCCCTGTCCATAGACCTGCATTGACTCAGAGAAACTAGCCTCAGGAAAAGATGTATGCCTTAATAGCTGAGGAGGCTGAAGGCAGTACTGAAGTAGTAGCAGGTACACTTTAATTAAAAGACTTTGTGATTAAAATTTGAGTAACCTGTTATACTTATGTGCAATGCAATGCTAGGTGTCTTATTTGTAGCAGGTATACCTGCATATGTCTTATTCGGTTCCAGGGCTTCACATTCATTTTTGTCTAAGAGATTTGCTAGGAAGCTTGATGTGCCATCTAAGATCTTAGAATGCAAGTTAGTGGTTAGCACTCCTATAGGCATGGTTGAAGTTAGTAGTTAGCACACCTTAGTGTGAGAGTTATGTTCAATTGAAATTAGTGGAAAGAAGCTAGATGCCCAACTTATCAAATTAAATATGCAGAATTTTGACTTCATTCTGGGCATGGATTGGTTGTCGGCTCATCGAGAAAATGTGATTTGTGCCAAGAAACAAGTTAAAGTGTTGGATGATAAAGGAGAAGAGCTTGTATATCAAGCTAAAAGGTCAAAGCGACCTAGAAAGACTATCATCTCTGCATTGCAAGCAGTAAAACTACTGGAGAGTGGGTGTCAGGGTTAACTAGCATCAGTACTAGATGTTGATGCGAAGGTTATGCCATTAGAGGAATTGGAGGCAGTCAAGGAATTCCCCGATGTCTTTCCAGATGATCTAACCCAACTATCGCCTGATAGAGAGCTGGAGTTTGCCATTGATTTGATTCCTAGAGCTACCCCAGTGTCTAAGGCTCCATATAAAATGGCACTAGCCAAGTTAAAGGAACGACAAACACAATTTTTAAGATTTTTTGAAAAAGGGGTTTATACACCCAAGTGTCTCAACTTGGGGTACACCAGTCTTATTTGTTAAGAAAAAAGATGGTAATTTGCGTATGTGCATCGATTTTCAGGAATTAAACAAGTTAACCATTAAGAACCGGTATCTACTATTGCCAATTGTCGATCTATTTGATCAACTGTAAGGTGCTAAGGTGTTTTCAAAGATTAATCTCAGATCGGGTTACTACTAGCTCAAGATAAAAAGCAGTGATATACCAAAGATAGCTTTTAGAACCTGATATGGTCATTATGATTCTTTGTTCTGTCTTTTGAGCTAACCAATGCATCGACAACTTTTATGGATTTAATGAATCAGGTATTTTATGATGTCCTCGATAAATAGTTCATCGTTTTCATTGATGACATCTTGATTTACTTGAAGTCGGAAGAAGAATATACAATACACCCGAGAATGGTACTACAAAGACTAAGAGAGCAGCAGTTATATGCCAAATTCAGCAAATGTGAATTTTAGCTCAAGCAAGTAGGATTCCTAGGACATGTCGTGTTTGAGAATGGGATCGAAGTGGACCCAGACAAAGTGAAATTTGTAGTAGAGTGGGATGCACCCAAGAATGTAACAGAGATTAAAAGCTTCTTGGGCTTAGCAAGCTACTACCGGCGCTTTATTGAAAAATTTTCCCTAATTTTGGCTCCAATGACTAAGTTGACCAAGAAGGATGTGAAGTTTGAGTGGTCAGAAGAGTGTGAGAACAGCTTATAAGAATTGAAAAAGTGGTTAGTGTCAGCTCCTGTATTGACCATTCCAAATGGTACAGGTGGGATGGCAGTCTATACTGATGCATCCAAGATAGGGTTGGGTTGTGTCCTCATGCAACATAGCAGGGTAGTAGCATATGCATCCAGACAACTCAAAGAGTATGAGAAGAACTATGCCACTCATAATTTAGAATTGGCAACAATAATATTTGCTTTGAAGATCTGATACCATTATCTGTATGGGGAGAAGTGTGAAATATACAATGACCACAAAAGTCTTAAATACTTCTTCACCCAACGAGATTTAAACATGAGGTAGAGAAGATGGCTTGAGCTTATGAAGGACTATGATTGTGACATTCAGTATCACCTAGGCAAAGCTAATGTGGTGGCTGATGCTCTAAGTTGGAAGGCTCAAATAGTTTCACTTTCGTACTCAGCTGTCAGTCCATAGTTGATACAAGAGGCAGTGTTAATGGATGAAATTCTTCTATATGAGGAGCAACATTGAAGCTTGAACATTAGTCAAATGATGTTAAGTAGTTGACTATATCCTTGTCAGCCTTACAGATACATCTATCCATCAGACGAGGTGATAGCAAAACAATCTTTGGATCCTAAGCTACAAAGGATCAGGCTGAAAATCCAAGAGCAGACAATGAATGACCCTGACTTCACAGTAGACAATGATAGGGCATTGCTATTTCGGGACCGGTTATATGTGCTTGATGACATGGAGATACAGGATAAGATTGTGAAGGAAGCACACAGTTCTGAATACTCACTTTATCTTGGAAGTACAAAGATGTATAAAGATCTTAAACAAAACTATTGGTGGCCAACAATGAAGACCACTATTGCCTTGTATGTAGCACAATGTCTGGTGTGTTAGAAGGTCAAGGCAGAAAGGCATCGACCGTATGACACTCTTCAGCCACTCCCCGTACCGGAGTGGAAATGGGACAGGATCACCATGGACTTTATCACAGGGCTACCCTGTACACCCAAGGGAATGGATGCAATTTGGGTGGTAGTTGATAGGCTTGCCAAGACTTTTCATTTTATCTTGATCAGAACCAATTAATCTATGGAAAAATTAACCCAACTTTATATGGATAACATAGTCTATTTACATGTAGTACCGGTACACATTGTGTCAGATAGAGACCTGAGATTCACATCAAGATTCTAGAAGAGTCTCCAACAAGCCTTAGAGACATAAGTGAATCTGAGTACTGCTTTCCATCCACAGACTGATGAGCAATTAGAACAAACCATACAAATATTGGAAGACATGCTCAGGGCCTGTGCTATGGAAATGAGTGGCAATTGGGCAGAATACATACCTCTCATGGAGTTTGCCTATAATAATAGCTATCAAACCACAATTGGGATGGCTTATGAGGCATTGTATGGCAGAAAATGCAGGACACCCCTATATTGGGATGAAGTAGGCGAACAATGAATGCTTGGACCAAAAATGATACAGATGATGTGTGACAAGGTCGACATCATTCGGGAAAGGATTAAGGCAGCACAATCACACCAAAAGAGCTATGCAGATAACCGTAGGAAAGACATTGAATTCCAAGAGGGGGAGAAGGTATTCCTCAAAATCTCTCCTACCAAAGGGTTACACAGATTCCACAGGAAGGGCAAGCAAAGTCCGAGATATATTGACCCATTTGAAATCTTGGCTCAAGTCAGCTATGTGGCGTATATGTTGGCTCTTCCATCTTCCCTCAGTAATGTTTATAATGTGTTCCACGTGTTTATGTTGAAGCGGTACATCTATGATCCATCACATGTGCTGCCCGTGGAACCTGAATATTTAGAAGCTGATATGACCTACGAGGAACAGCCTAATGAAATCCTAGACCGAAAAATAAAGACTCTTCGCAATCGCTCCATTGGTTTTGTGAAGATTCGATGGGCCAATCATTCACTTGAAGAAGTGTTTTGGGAAAAAGAAGATGATATCCAAGCCAAATATCCTCATCTTTTCAGACAACAAGGTACTACAATTTTGAGGATGAAATTTTAAAAAGGGGGGGGGTAAATGTGATACCCTACCTTCTAAACCCTGTTTAATTTTTCAGTTGGTTCAATTTGGTCTTACAGGAATTGAACCCGAGGGAGCCGAGGCAAGTACCTTATGGAACATGATAGCAAATGTGACTCTAAACTCAGGTTGGCCAGATGAGTTGGAGTCGATGCCCAGTGAAGTCCGTGTGACTAAGCCGTGCACTTGCACATATCATCGGGCCATATACACACAATAAAGGTATGTAGCAGTATTCTATGTTAAGTATGCAGTTAAATAATTACCGAGAGCGAAACACATGTTAGGGCCGAGCCCCATCGAAATCCCAATGATTTGACTAAGTTTTGGCCGATTGGTGGGTGATCATGGGTGGGTCGAACCCACTAGTGTGACCTCCCACTCTGGTCATTAGATATTTTCACCCAAGTATAGATAGCATTAATTACCTTTCCTTCCCTCATTTATTGTTTTACATGGTGGGTGAGAAAAGTAAAGAAGAGAGAGAAAAAGAAAAAAGAGAAGGGAAGAAGAAGGAAGAAAAAGGGGAAGAAGATGCTCATTACGCGACACTGGGGTTGAATCTTTCAATTTCGATGCCAGATTAGTGATCCTCATCTCGAGATCTACGATTTGAGGCTAGTAAAGTCTATATTTCTTAAACCCCCAAGAAACCCTAAGTGAAACCCTTCGATTTGGGTAAAAATCCTTTGGATCTTGTTAATATCTCTTGAGAATATGAGTCTAAGGTTTAATAAAGGACCTACATGTTTTATATGAAGGATCTAGGGGAAGAAATTGTAAGATTTGAAAATCATTTGTTGATCTCTTGAGCTAAAGAGAAGATTTGAGGTTTTTGAAGTGTTATCGACCAAAGAAGTAAAACCCAAGCTTAGAACTTTAAATCGATCATAGTTCTATGTTGGAATCATGATATGCGATCTTAGATTGGTGAAAATTGCAGTCAAATCGACCCGTGATAGTTTTCCCAAGGTGAGATGAAGAATGGGAGTGAACAGTAAAGTCTCGGTTTTGAGTGGTGGGTGCCTAAAAATGCTTGGACCCACCAATTCGGAGCCAGCTAGTCCTAGATGGGCTGCTGGCCTGGTGAGCAATACCGATGGGCACCTAGCTCCCCAGTCCTAGCCCGCCAGTCCTTACAGGGCCCCTGTGTCAAGCAATGGGCAAGGATCGACTGGTACCTCACCCGCCGATTGACCTACCACTCCAACTCATCGGGTTTTGATTGGGCCCAAATTTATCAAGTAACCTTCTCTAATGATTTTAAACATGTTAAAATCATTATACCTCATTGGTTATGAGCCTAAAGTGGAGATGAACTAAGCTTGACCTCTTTTACAATAGGTTTCATTAAAACTCACGTCATCTCACGTTGGATCTTCCTTGTACCAAGGGTGATCATTAAACATAATTAAATAAGTGGGAAGAGTATAGTGACTTTATTTTTGGAGTGTTTTTACATCATTCCATTGTTATGGTAGACTAGCCATGACATCATTTCACTATTGTGTGTAACCTCGTCATCCTCGAATGCCATTTGTATATATTGATGTGTGCTTTATGAAATTCATTTATGACTCGATATGCTGATATTTTTAATTGTTAAATTCTTATTCCTTCTTTGAGATATGAGATGGATGATTTTAAATTATTGAATATGATGTATTGCTAGACTAGATGCCTTAGTAGGCTTGGACACAAATGCATTGGTGGCCTGTGGAATGGGACGCGATGGCACTATACAGTCGTACTATCTCATATAGGAGCATGTGGTTAGGAATGACATATCTCTGTGCTACGACCCTTCCCAGCAGAGGTTTAGGTGTTGGGTCTATCACTAGGGGGAAGCTCGAGGTTGTGTACCAACGGTGGCGGTTAGAAGTACACCCGACCGATCACTAGGAAGGTCGACAACTTTGGTGATATAACAAGAGGGCCAATCATACTGATTTTAAATCAATGCAAGGCAAGGCCCATTTACTTTTTCGGTACCCACGGTTGGCCTTCTTTGGCAACCCTATAGGAGTCTCACGGGATGGGGTTCGCGGCTCATACCCAGGACATACGCGCATTGTGATTGCGAGTAGCACATGACCTATGACTTAGATGTGATGTTTAGGTGGTTTAAGTTAAGAAAATGGATTTGCATACATATAGGTGCATTTGTATTGTGAATGATTGCATGGTCTTTGTTTTCACTTACTAGGCTAGTGAGCTCATCCCACGTGTACACCACTTTTTAGAATATCTTGTAGGTTACCCGGCTAAGGAGCTAGAGCCAAGGCCCACTGTGGGGTTTTCAATCGAAGATTGGTGGGTCCCAGAAGATCTTGAGTATGGGGCTGAGTGCCTGTATGATAGTTGTGTTGCAGGACAGCAACACTGATACCAACCTAGGTTTCTTTTTTATTATTTTATGATGTTACCCCTTTTGTGCTCTGGATGTTTAAATTGTAATTCTTGTGTATATATCACGTCTACGGGCCCACATGTATATGTGCTATATAATACAATTTGGGTATCAAGAGTATGGGGTTATTTACAAATATATACATGTAAGACTTCCGCTAAAATGCAAAATTTTTTTCTTTAGTTGTGAATATGTTGTGTAGTGGTTACTATATTAGATGATCCTAGTAGGTTTTAGGTTAGCAGGTGTTAGTTTGGTCGCTGGTCCGGTTATGTGTGAACAGGGTGTGACATTCCGCTAGGGATAGGCTATGGGAGGGTTAGGCTGAGGTGGCACTCCAGTAGAGCTTCCACTGAGGATGGGCTAACTCTAAGGATTGAGGAGCTTTGAAGGCCCGAAGAACACTTCTGATCTTATGAATATCTCTCCAAAGACTTGAAGAACCTCAAAAAGGGTGGGAGAATAAGGAGAAACTTTTCCTCCACAAAATCTCACTAAAAAAAGGCAGATGATTGAAGAACTTCGAAGGCCCGAATAACACTTCGGATCTTATGAAGATCTCTTCGAAGACTTGAAGATCCTCAAGGGGGGAAGGGGAGGAAAGAGGGTAGAGCTTCTCTACAAAGGATGCTCTTAGGAGGCTTGAGTGTGTAAAACCAAAAGGAGGGTGGGTATTTATAGGTTTTCTGAACCAGTAGGGAGGAAAGAGGAATTTCCTTGGCCAGTGGGGTTCAAAAGTGATTTTTCTAAACCAATGGGGTGATAACATAATTTTTTTGACCATGGGGGAAGGGTAAATTTCTTTGGCCAATGGGTGAAAAGTAATTTTTTTTGGGCCAATGGGGTAAAGATGCCCTTTTGGGCCAATGGGAGGTTTTGGTGTAGGGTACACTAGTGGGGCAGTGTAGAGTGCAAAAGTGGGTGAAGAGAAAATTTCTTCACCAATCCGATCATTAGAAAGAATATTCCAACCATTGACGACGGCACACGAGACTGGACAGGGGGTGCACGAGGAAGGCATGGGCACACGAGACAGGCAGGGGCGCATGCGAGGCAGGCGAGGGCACGCAAGGCAGGCGGGGGTGCGCGAAGCAAGCAAGGAACATGGACTGGCAGGGGTGCGCAGGGCAGGCAGGGGTGCATGGGGTAGGCAAGGGTGCGGGGGCACGCGGGGCCACATGGGGTAGGTGGGGGACCGTTGGGCAGGCAGGGCACATGGGGAAGGCAGGGTGCGTGCAAGGTAGGCCAAGGGCAAGGGGCTAGGTCTTTCAATATGTAATTTTCTAAGAGTGATTACGAGAGATCCGACGGTCCAATTTTGACATAACATATATCATTGGAATCATGATTCTGAGTACTATGCATCCGCATGGTCACCTAGGACCGAATTCCTTCGTATATGAAACATCATAATTGGACCCTTCTGTTCTCTCACATGAGGTTTTCGGGATTTTGAGTGAGTATAGAATGTTTCTTGGTTGGATTACCTCAGTCAATGGTATCTACACTCTCATGTGTAGGATTTTCACATGATTATTTAAATTGCATAAATGATGATGATGTTCTATAACATTTTATATTTTGATGGAAATGATATGAAATGTATGTTGTGAGACGGTATCCGATGTGGCCGAGGTGGTTCTGGTACCGTGATTTCCGTATGTTTATTGCATTCATGCATTGATTATGTGCATTAGGTTAGATGTAGTCGCGAAATGCACTTTGTGGCCGATGGGTTCTCGATATCATATACTCCGGGACTGCATTTGTAGGTTTATGGTCTGAACGATAAACTTGTCTGGAAATGTCAAGAGATACCAGTCCAATGCTCCCAGGATAAAATACCAAAATCTGTGCTGGTAGATGGTCAGAGTCTAGCCATCCGATTTTCATAACCATTCTTATGGTCCCTTAATGTTCACCCTATGTTTAATTTGTTCGACCTAGTTCAGCCCAACATTCTGCACAGCAGATCTCCATGATATTAGGTGCTTGACGTGGCCACCAACCACTGCCTGATCCTGACATTATGGCATTAAATTCCAAATGTAACGACTTTCTGTTCAGGTTTTGTAATTCCACTAAGAAATTTGCTACACCATCATGGAGTTATGGATCTGTGGCAGTAATCGCTTTCCATGTCGATCTCCTCAACAATAACAGCTAATTTTTCATGAAGATATGGTCAACCTGATAATATATTAAGACTCTCTACCAGTAGTCCCCACAAGAACACACACCATCTTTGAAATGATGAAAACGGTTGGTGTCCCGAACAAAAATTTCTCTTCCCTCGAAGCTGGATATAAATTTTATCACCACATGGCAATCACCACAAATTCGAAGGTTCTTGATTACTCGAAGTGGGGAGCCTGGATGAGTGTTCAGAAGCCCTACCACTACAGCCAACTTTTCGCTGTGCCCACACAATATTTGCTCCTTGTCTTGTTCCTCCACATCTTGAAGCACGAATTCAGTATTCGGAAGATAACCTAATTTTTTCATCTCCGTGCTCACTCTTCCCAGTCTCTCAATAATATGATTCATTTGGGGATGAGATGTGTCCCCTGCCAGAAGTGTGTGCACCTTGTTCTTGACCTCAATCCAACTGCAACCAGGGTTCTTCCTCAAACCCATCCTTTTCATCATCTCTCTCACTCTATCTACCTCTCTCCACATGCCATTGGCAGCATAAATATTAGAGAGAAGAACATAGTTCCCAGGATTGCTTGGCTCCAACTTGAAGAGATTGTCAGCTGCAGCTTCCCCTAAGCTGACATTTCCATATACTCTGCAAGAACTAAGCAATGCTCCCCAAACACAAGCATCTGGCTCAGAAGGCATCTCTTTAATCATGACATAAGCCTCTTCAAGCCTTCCAACACGGCTAAGTAGATTAATCATGCAAGCATAGTGCTCCATTCTAGCTTCAATTCCATGCTCTCTAGTCATGCTATTGAATAAGTACCACCCTTCTTCTATAAGGCCATTCTGGCTGCAAGCAGATAGGACACAAGTAAAGCTGATAAAATCAGGCTTCTGCCCACTCCTCCGCATCAAATCGAATAAATTGATAGCTTCTTTAGCCTTTCCATGCATAGAATATCCACCCACAATTGCATTCCAACAGACCAAATTTGTAGTGGGCATCATATCGAAAAAATGTCGAGCATCTCCAATTTTCCCACACTTTGCATACATATCAATCAATGCGCTGCCCACATACACATCATCAGAAATTCCCCACCTGAGGGAGAAGCAGTGTGCTGCCTTCCCATGCATTAAGGCTGCAATATTCGCACAGGCTGGAAGCAAGCATGGGATTGTGACAGAATTGGGCTCCACTCCTGCAACCTGCATCTCTCTGAAGAGCTTCAACGCTTCGATATCCTTCCCATTTTGTGTGCAACATGAAATTACTGATGTCCAAGATACAACATTCAGTTCTATCCTTTGGTCCTTGAATTGCCTAAACACACTCAATGCATCTTCAACAAGACCATTCCGAGCGAGCCCAGCAACCAGAGCATTGCATGAACCCAAGTTCATTTGAGCCACCTCGTTGAATGCCAGCATCATCTCTAAGGTGCACCCACACTTGCCGTACATATCAAGAAGTGCACTAACCACACACTTGTCCGACCCAAGACCCTGCTTGATCACGTAGCCATGGATTTGAACCCCAATATCCTGTATTTTCAAGTCCCCCACTGCAGAAAGAACACTAGAAATGCTAGTCCCATCAGGCTTAAACCCTTGCAAATGCATCTCCTGCAGAACCACAACCGATTCAGAAGATAAACCACTGTGGTGAAGACCCGCTATCAAACCATTCCATGATACAGGATTGGGTTCTATACCTGAACACCTCATCGCATTGAATAGTTCCTTTGCCTCGTTAATGTATCCTAGTCGAGCATAACCAGCAATGATAGCACTCCAACTAACCACATTTCTATGTGTCATTCTATCGAACACTTTATGAGCATCTTTCACCTTGCCACATTTTACATACATGTGAACTAAGGAAGATTGTACAAAGTTGTCCGAAGCAAACCCAGTAACAGATGCAAGGCTGTGAAGCTGCTGCCCTATCCGAAGAGCTAATAGGACGGCGCAGGCCTTTAGCATACTGGGGAGGACGAAATTATCGGGCAGAAGGCCATGGGAAAGCATTTGGCGAAGGAGACGAAAGGCGTAATTGAAACGATCAAATTTGAAACAAGCAGATATGAGAGTGGAGAAGGAAAATACATCAGGTTCAGGGATTGAATCGAGGACGAGAATTGCGTCGGAAAAGCAGAGGTGATCGGCGTAGATAGAGAGAAGCTTAGTGTTGAGACACGTATTGTTGGAATGCCCAGTTTTGAGGATGTGGGCATGAGCTTTTTGGACTTGTGATAGAGTAGCTGTGTTTGTATTGAGTTGGTTCAGAATATTGTGGTAGAAATTATCGATCATAAGGAGGCTTTGCCTTGCCATGGCTGCTCTCCCTCCACCTCATGACAGGAAAATGACTCTCTCTGATACGATTCAAAGTGATAAAGATGCGTATGACACCTCATCAGATGACATGGCTCTTGGGACCCATCCAATCGCATCAGCACAATGTTTCCAAAGGCAAAGAAACGCTCATCAATTTGGCATGATCTTGTGTACGGGACCAGACCATGTGAAGTCTGTGAATTCTATTAGGGGAATTATCTCTTCTTGTTAATTGATTACTTAGTGGCTATATAAGGTGGGGAAGAAGGGTGTATGAGATATGAAATGAATATAATCTTCTCTGTTCTCATCTCTTCTCTAGGAGGAAAGCTACCTCGAAGCTAGCTAACGTTCTGTTCTTATTTGGTTCATAACATTGGTGCTTTCATTGAGAGATATACGATGGACGACAGAACTCGCCTCCATCAACTAGATGAATCTGTTAAGCTTTTGACTCAGGCGATGGCAGCGCGTGGCAAACGTCTGGATTCCCTTGAAGCAACCATGTCCAATTAGCAGCGGTCCCTTTCAGAGCTTATTCGTCGCCTCATGGCCGTGGATGGCCGGTTGGAGCAAGCCCTGGGGTTAACGGTACCTCAACCTGATCAGCGCCCAAGCAACCTCAATACATCGTCACCGCCTCTACCCATTCCCGCCAACCCCATCTAGCTCCACACCATTCCTCTTGATTTTCCCAGTTTTGACGGTACAGATCCGATCGGATGGATTTTCCAGGCAAAGAACTTCTTTGATTACCATGGAACCACTGACGAGCGATGCTTATTGATCTCCTCATTTCACATGAATGGCCCAGCATTGCAGTGGTACCAATGGAAATGTCATTCAAAAGAGGTTTAGCAATTGGATGGATTTCACCGGAGCTTTGGAGCTCCGTTTTGGCTTTTCAAAATCTGTGGATCCACAAGGAACTTTGGCGAAAATTATAGAGATCTCCTTTGTCTCTGCCTCTTCCCTTGCTAGCTGCTTCATCGCCGATCTCTGTTTTGATGTTCCAAGTGAAGTGCGAGTAGACCAACCCAGCTCCATGCCACAAGCCACCAGACTTGCGCAAACCCAAGAAGCTAAGCATAATGAAGTTCAATGCCTTTTACCGCATCTACTGAGTCTTCGACCATCACTACTACTTTCTCCGCTGACTCCTTCAAGCTATGTAACTCCACCAATGGCCTTACACATTCCGAGCAAGCAGCTCACCCCTACAGAGACGCCGCTCCATAGCAAGAAAGAGCTCAATTGCAACAAGGATACGAAATTCGAACTGGGTCATCACTGCAAGATTAGACAACTCTTCCTGCTCGTGTATGATAATACAACAGACGATGGAGAACCGTCCGACCATAGCAAACAACTTGACGATGGTGTTCGAGTGACAGTCAACTCCGAGGTGCCTACCGAGATTTCTTATAACACTCTAGCGGAATGGATTTTCCCTCCCACTCTAAGATTTTAAGATACCATGGTGGGCTTACCAATACAGATCTGGGTTGATGTTAGCAATGCCCAAAATTCCATCCAAAGTGGAATAGCTCAACACTTACAAGCTATGGAGGCTAAGCCCAACCTCAATGTCTTAAACGGAAATGACAACCTCATCATGGGTAAAGGTTTACAAGGAAAGGAGAGAGAGACAGAGAAAGAATTTTATATTGAATTGGTTATTTCAATTTTGTCTCTAGTAATGAGGGGCTTGCCAAGGCATGTGCGACCATGGAATTCAGATACGATCACCACCGGAAAAGGATACAACAGTGAATCGCCATTGCCTGCGGGGGTATACGCTGAAGTGACTCCTGATTTCAAGGATGATGAAATCCTCCTCCTCCGCAGCGTTGAACTTGCCTACACCATTGAAATTGAGTCTGACCCAAGAAGTGCGTACCACGCATCGATGTCGTGGTCATGGATGTTGGGACGAAGTGCTCATATCATTCCGTTCTCTCTCGAGTTGAAAACTGAGGCGATCACAAAGGCAAGGCAATTCACGCATAAGCTCTCATGGGGCCATGCTCAATTTCCCAAGGGTGGTGCCGAGACCTCAAAGTTGAACATGCCCATCATTCAAAGGAGCTTGAGCACTAGGCTGGTTTACGTCCGCCAAGCCCACATATAATCAATTCAGTTCTCTAAAGGGTTTTTTGGGCCTTACGCATTGCTTGGTTTACTGTTATGCTCACATTGTTGTGCCGTTAACTGATTTCTTAAAGGAGGGCACCTTCTCATGGTCGACTCCTCCATAAAATGCATCTGAAGAACTACAAAAGGCGCCTATTCTTTGTCAATTAATTCCCCACTTGAACCTTGAGGACAAGGTTCTTCAAGAAGCGGTGGGTAATGATACGATTCAAAGTGATAAAGATGCGTATGACACCTCATCAGATGACATGGCTCTTGGGACCCATCCAATCGCATCAGCACAATGTTTCCAAAGGAAAAGAAATGCTCATCAATTTGGCATGATCTTGTGTAGGAGACCAGACCACGTGAAGTCTGTGAATTCTGTTAGGGGAATTATCTCTTTTTGTTAATTGATTAGTTAGTGGCTATATAAGGTGGGGAAGAAGGGTGTATGAGATATGAAATGAATATAATCTTCTCTGTTCTCATCTCTTCTCTAGGAGGAAAGCTACTCTCGAAGCTAGCTAACGTTCTGTTCTTATTTGGTTCATAACATTTCCCGTGATCGTCTTCTTCCTCCATGCCCAGAGATGAATTGGTTCTAACTGAAGTTTGGCTGTGTCACTTGTAGGCTGAAACATTACTTGGGGATCTGAGAGAATTAAGGCAAGAGGCACCCTCTTCTAGCCCTTTGGAGAGGCAATCAGCGCTGGATTCATGTCTTCTTGAATTAGTACATAGCTGAGTGTTCTTATCGTTTGTACACCATGTAAATTGACCCAGAGATTATATCTAAACTAGATTTTGATTGTGCGATTTCATGGGAAGCTATGGGGATTTGGGTTGTGACCCTGGGTTTTGTTTGGGAAACCCAAATTTCTGCTAAAACAGAGTAAGAGTTTTGATTGAGGACTTGTGGGAGGGTATGTTGTAATGATCAATCTTACAGATGGTGTTCTAGTGTTGTACTGTATTAGTGATTTCTCAGTGATTGCAACTGCATGACATAGCTTGCCTGTATGATGTGTTTGGGCTGTGATGAAATCATGTAAAGAATTAGTAACCGAGCAATGAAACTTCTTGTGTCATTTTTGTATATTTTCGTCGATCTCATTTCCCTTTTGACTGAACTCCAAAGAATTGCATCATGTGGTTGCAGTAAGACAAAATGATAAGCCATGGTGTCATACCAACAACGACAACGACTACAACCATGACCTTATCCCAACTTGGTGGGTAGGCTATATGGATCTGATATGGTTTAAGATAATAGTAAGCATAAGAATAGAAGTACTAAAAAAAGAAGTAAAAGGAGGTAAAAGAAGAAGTCAAAGCAGTAGTCAAAGCAGCGTCCTTGGAACATCCCGGGGTCGGCTACACGGGTCCTTGTCCTCCACTTACCTCTATTCGCGATCATACTAGAATCAAGCCCTACCATCTGTATATCATTTCTTACCACTTCGTCGATAGTCATTTTAGGTCTGTCTCTCCTTCTAGCTCCATGTAATAGAAACTGGTCACTCTTCCTTACTAGGGCATCCATGGGTCTTCGTTGAATATGGCCATACCACCTCAATCGGCTCTCGCGGAACTTGTCCTGGATTGGTGCAACCCCTAACTCGTTTCTAATACGATCATTCCTTACTCTGTCTCTCCTGGTCTTGCCACACATCTCTCTCAACATCCTCATCTCAGCTACACCTAATTTATTCAAATTACTCTTCTGGACTACTCAACATTCCACCCCATATGTCATAGCTGGTCGTATTACTGTCCTGTAGAATTTTCTCTTGAGTTTAACAGGCATGCGTTTGTCACATAGCACTCTCGATGCACTTCTCCACTTCATCAATCCCACTTTAATTCTGTGAGAGACATCATTCTTTCTATCAACATCTTTGTTAATGATTAATCTCAGATATTTAAAACAATTACTTTGTAGTAGTTCTCGCTCCTCAAGTTTTTCCCCTTCATCACCTCTCATAGTCTAACTAAATGGGCACATCATATTTTTTGTCTTTATTCTGCTTATCCTAAAACCTCTTGATTCTAAGCTTGATCTCCATAGTTCCAGTTTAGTATTAATCCCTTCCATTGTCTCATCTATCAAAACAATATCATCAGCGAGCAACATACACGTCACCACTCTCTCATACACGTCCTTAATTACATCCACATAATTTAATGAACCCCTTATCTTCCCTAAGACATGTCAAATAAGATCTCTAAGTACTCTATCATACACTTTCTCTAGGTCAATAAAGATCATATGGAGGTCTTTTTTATGAGCTCTAAATACTTCCATAAGTTTTCTTAAAAGGTAAATCGCTTCTGTCATGGATCTCCCTGGCATAAAACCAAATTGGTCCTCCATTACTGCAGTTTTTTCTCTGAGGTGGACTTCATACCCTTTTTCCATAGTTTCATGGTGTGATTCATTAGTTTTACGCTTCTATAGTTATTGCAATTCTGGATATCACCTTAAAAAGGAGAGGAAAAAAAAAGGATAAAACAGCCATGTCCAAAAAAGATGTTCTCTAATTTATTGATAGAAGAAACAATTTCAGTATTCCCCAATTTAAACGTAGACGAACAACGACAGTTCTCTCAAGTTTATAGATAGAACTGTCATAGTTGACCTAGTTATTGTGCTGAAATTTGCAGAGCATAACTAAGAGGAAGAGGTACAATCAACGGCATAATAAGGCCCTTACAAGTGACGAGATAAAATAAATGAAAAGTACTAGTCGACCACTTTGACTGGTTGCATCTCAAGTGAGTTTCTCTCTCCTTTGTTGAAAGGCCAAGGCTTGAAACCTCTCTCTAGCAATTTCTCAACCTCCTCAAATTGCAGACCTTTGGTTTCCGGTACCCTGAAGTAGACGAACACTAGACTCAAGAAAGAAAAACCAGCAAACAGGAGAAATGTGTAGGCTGAGCCTAGAGCTTGAGTTAATGACAAGAATGTTAGACTAACAAAAAGGTTTGCCACCCAGTTAGCAACAGCAGCAAGGCCTCCGCAAAATCCTCTATATCTCAATGGGTAAATCTCTGAGTTGATAAGCCAAGGGCAACTTCCCATCCCAGGTGAATAACAGATAATGTAGAGCCCCAAGCCCGCTAATGCCAAGAATCCAAAACTGCTTGGACATCCTCTAGTGAACCATTCACCATGTTGGCCTTCGCATGAACTCTTCATTCCCGGGTTTGAAGCCAAACACGCACCAGGATGAAGCTGAATTACAAGTGAAATCAAGAATATAAGGTTTCAACTATAGTGATATATCTCTTACTTAGAGAATTTAGATAATCAAATCAAATAACTGAAATGGATGAAGAGTACTTACACGATTGCCTCCATTAGCGCAGAATCCACAATCTAAAGATCCTTTCAAGCATGTCATACAACTCCATTTTGATGCATCTGGGGCTGTAAGGTAATGCGGACATGTACCATTTGCCCCAAATTTGGCAGAATCTAACTTACTAACTGCTGGAGAATGGATAGCAGCTAAGTTAAACACAATAAATAGCACGATGAGCCAAAATATGATTCCAAACAAACTGAGAATCAGCAGCCTCCTCCTCCCAGCTCTATCAACAAAGAATATACTAACAATGGAACCCACAGCATTGAGACCAGAAGTAATAAGAGAGAGAGCCAGAGCTGTCTTGTTAGAAGCAAATCCAGCCAATTGAACTATGGTGGGACTATAATACATGACAGAGTTTATTCCAACAAACTGTTGAGCCACTTGCAACCCAACACCAGCAATAAGCCCTCTGCGGACAACCACATTACCCCATGCTTTCCCAAGCGTAGTGAACAAATTACCATTACCAATGCTACCCTCCTCTGCTATTTCATTTTCAACAGATTCTCGTAAGGCCTCCACTTCTCTTTCAACTTGGTCTTCAGGATATAGTTTCCTTAAAATTTCGATGGCTTCATTTGTTTTGTCCTATTATTTATGGGGATGAAAACAAATTGAGAAATTTTGTTGGTGAGAGCATCAAGCCAGGGTTTTCTATTAGCAAGTAGAAAATAAATAATGAAAGAGATTCGCGACATTACCTTTCTGTAGAGCCACCTTGGGGACTCTGGAAGGGACAACATCAATATAAATTGAATCAGAGCTGGAAGTCCTGCCACTCCAAGCATCCAACGCCAAGTTCCATTGACCTGAGATTGAAAAAAAAAATGTTAAAGCAAGTATGAACTTGATCATCTTCTTTTAAGTCGAGTAAATCAGTTTATTATAGTATTAATTACTACAGATATTGTACCTTTGTGAAGGCAAGATTTATAAGGTATGACAAAAATTGTCCTCCCGTAATCAACAAAGCATTCATGCTAACTAAAGCCCCTCTAATTCTAGCAGGGGAAGCTTCTGAAATGTAGAGAGGTGCAGTCATGGAAGCCATTCCAACTCCCAAACCAATAAAAATTCTTCCCACAATTATAACTTCAGGATTAGGGGCAAAAGCCATGATCACTGCTCCAGCAAAGAACAAAAAATCTGCTCCCAAAATTGACATTTTTCTTCCAAATCTATCATTTATCCATCCACCAACTGCAGCACCAAATATGGCTCCTGCTACTGCCATGCTCACAATGACTTCCTATTGATGAATGTATATGTAAGGATTAGATTTTAAACAACCATTACATTTTGTTCAATAGATGTGCTATGAAAAGGAATAGAAACTTTACCTGTAAAATTGTTTTCTTGTCAACAGATGGAAAGTCGTCTCGAATATAAAGAAGGGCACCAGAGATAACTCCTATACACCAATGAGGGGAAAAAAATGTAAGAGAGTTGGTTGGAAACTTGATCAATTCATGGAGGATTTAGTTCACAGCATCAACCGCCGATATTGACACATGTCGGCCATATCAGGCTGTATTCATTATCTTTCCTCCCAGACCATTGTGGGTCCCTACTGATGACACCATCCGGTGCACTACCATTGGTGTGGCATGGCCACATGGGAGCTTCCCAACCCTCATATATTTTCCTCATGACTCCCTTCTTCTATGATTGTTTTTAGTTCAAATCAAGTTTGATACATTCTTACCTGTGTCATAGCCAAAGAGAAGACCTCCAATGCCAGCAGACAAGGCAAGGCGCATGATATAAGGATGCTTCCATGTTGTTTTGAAGCACTCTGCAAACTCTGCTGCGTCTGCTTTGTGTACCCCTCCCTCCACCATGCTTGACACTTATGAGGACTGAAAGCCTTTTAAGTTCACTAATATTGTTATAAGAGATTAGAGATTTTGTTCAAACCTGCATGAATGAAACAACAATAAAAACTTGGGAATACTACTACTCATGGAAGGTTTGGAAGTGAAAGCACTTTAACCCTCCCTAGGCCCATCCCCTTCCAAAATCTAAGGTTAGGGCACACTTCATCCAATTCTGGCTGAGTCATATCGGAATTAGCAGGACCTTATCCAGCCACCGATTCCGAGTTGAATAACCCTGCTTTAACCTGATTGAAACTTGTTTCATTTTGGAAGAAAGCTGGAGAATTTTGGATTTCATCCAAGAAACCAAATTTGAACACTGTCAGCATGAAGGGTGTGCTCCACAATATTTCTTTTTGCTTCCAAAAATGCCAATCTGTGCAGTCTAATAAGGCTGCGTTTGTTATGCATTCTCGGAGTACAGATTGGGTCTAGAAGAACCTATTCTGAAGCGAGAAAGTAGAATAGAACCGGGTTTTCAGTCTGCACACAAAATCTATTCCAAGAATACATATCAAACAAAAACTAAATGGCGGGGGTTATGAATGGAGAGCAGTATATGCAGCAGAGCCGAGCTCCAAAACTAGTAATATACTCTCCAACTCCCTCCCAATCTCTCACATGCACACAGCCCAATGCCTGGGTGCATGACTGATCCTCTGCAGCATGCCAACCCCCCCACCCCAATGAGCATCCACTGACTGGGAGCGACTGGAATGGTGTCTGACCGGTTTTACCGATTTGAATAGCAATTGACCCTGAATTATTCGGATGCCGATTCCAAGGTTTGAAACCCTGATGCAAACTCGTTGAAGGAAGACTACCCAAAAAAAACTATTGAAGGAAATTAAGAAGAACCTGCAGTGTATACCAGTATATGTATTTGCACTTACAAAAGCTCTGTATGTATTTTCTCTATCAGGATTTGCTTCTGAAGGTTTTTGCTTTGTGTTTTTAATAAATAAGATACTGCTGCTGCTGTAGATGATCTGAAGACTTTGGAGTTTGGAGAGGCTCTCACCCCTTTTTATACATTTGTGTCCGAAAAAATTGCTTACCCAAAAAGAAAAGAAAAAATGTGTCCGAGAAGATTGGTTTGCCATGAATTGTATTTTAATCTGTTAACCCACCATTTTTAAGACTTCATTTCCGCCATTTGAGATAGATTAGACCAGGCAAGATCATATCTACCACCACTTTACCACTTTGGGAACCTTCGACCATGAAAGATTCTGATCTCGTGATCTTAATCAATACTTCACCATTAACCATCATTCTTCTATTTCCAATCTCATCCAAGTAAGTAACTCTGAACTCTCTCTCTTGCAATTACCACCATTCGTTATTCTTCTCATCTGGAGTCAGAAGTGGGCGAAAAAATAGTTCTTTAATTTTTGAGTAGCTTGGCCTGGATCGACGAAGGGGAAGGAGTTCTCCGTTTTAACGCTTCTGCAACTGTGTGTGGATAGTGAATGAAATAAAGGGTTGCTGGTGAAAGAAGGTGAAATCCCCTCCTTTGGTCGCTCTCTCTCAGTCGGGAACCGCTCGGGCTAAGCTCTAGGTACGAATTATATAGAGTTGCTAGAAACCAAGAACATGGTTCAACCCATCTCTACAAGTAATCAGTGCAAACTGCACAATGATGAACTCATGTGGCAGGGATGACATGAATCATTGATGGGTTGTTCTGTTGGAGCATAAAAAATTTCTATTTTGTGTACTTGTAAATGCAAACTACTGGTGCTTTCCCTTATTCGTCTTCTTCCTCCATGTCCAAAGATGAACTGATTCTAACTTGAGTTTGGTTGTGTCACATGTAGGCTGAAACATTACTTGGGTATCTGAGAGAATTAAGGCAAGAGGCATCCTCTTCTAGCCCTATGGAGAGGTAATTAAATTCACAATCAGTACTGGGTTCTTGTCTTCTTGAATTAGTACATAGCTGAGTGTTCTTATCGTTTGTACACCGTGTAAACTGATTCGTAGATTATATCTAAACTAGATTTTGAATGTGTGTGATTTCATGGGAAGCTATGGGGATTTGGGTTGTGATCCTGGGTTTTGTTTGGGAAATCCAAATTTCTGCTAAAACAGAGTAAGAGTTTTGATTTGAGGACTTATGGGAGGGTATGTTGAAATGATCAATCTTACAGATGGTGTTCTAGTGTTGTACTGTATTAGGGAAGTACTGAGTGAGAAACAGAAGGGATTGAGTTATATTTTTTAGTGATTGCAATTGCATCACATAGCTTGCCTGTACATAGCTGAGTGTACATCAGTACTGGGTTCCTGTCTTCTTGAATTAGTACATTGCTGAGTGTTCTCATCGTTTACACTGATCCATAGATTATATCTAAACTAGATTTTGATTGTGTGTGATTTACTGGAGGCTATGGGGATTTGGGTTGTGATCCTTGGTTTTGTTTGGCAATCCACATTTCTGCTATTGCTGCTATAGTCGATCTTATGGTGTTCTAGTGGTACTATATTAGGGAAGTTGTGAGTGAGAAACAGAAGGGCTTTGAATTTTATATGTCATAGCAACATCTTTATGGTGTATTTGGGCTATGATGAAATCATCTAAAGAATTAGAAACTGAGCAATTAAACCTTCTTTGTGTGATTAGTATCTTTTCATTGATCCCTCTTTCTCTGTTGACCGGAGGATAACCTTCAATTGCATCATGTGGTTGCAATAAGATAAACTGATTAGCCATACCATACATAGATACCCTTGCAAGAAGAAGGGGAAAAAGAGAGGATAAAACAGCCCATTTCCAACAAAAGTATTCCCCAATTTATAGATAGAAGAAACAATTTCAGTATCCTCAATTTATACATAGAAGAAACAACTACAGTATTCTCCAATCTATACATTGAAGAAACAATTTCAGTATTCCCCAATTTATGCATAGAAGAAACAACTACAGTATTCTCCAATCTAAAAATTGAAGAAACAATTTCTGTACTCCCCAATTTATACATAGAAGAAACAACTACAGTATTCCCCAATTTATACAGTATTCCCCAATTTATAGATAGAAGAACTGCTATAGTTGACCTAGACATTGACATTGTAATGGCATTTGCAGGAACATAACTAAACGGATGAGGTACAATCAATGGCATAATAAGGTCCTTATAATTAACAAGATAAAGCATATGAGTGAAGAGCTATTCAATCACTTGACTGGTTTCATCTCAAGTGAGTTTCTTTCTCCTTCGTCTGATCCTTTGTTGAAAGGCCAAGGCTTGAAACCTCTTTCAAGCAATTTCTCGACCTCCTCAAATTGCAGACCTTTGGTCTCTGGTACATTGAAGTAGACGAACACCAGACTCAAGAAAGAAAAACCAGCAAACAGGAGAAATGTGTAGGCTGAGCCTAGAGCTTGAGTTAAAGACAAGAATGTTAGACTAACAAAAAGGTTTGCTACCCAGTTAGCAACAGCAGCAATGCCTCCACAAAATCCTCTGTATCTCAATGGGTAAATCTCTGAGTTGATAAGCCAAGGGCAACTTCCCATCCCAGGTGAGTAACAGATAATGTAGAGCCCCAAGCTCACTAATGCCAAGAATCCAAAACTGCTTGGACATCCTCTAGTGAACCATTCACCATGTTCGCCTTGGCATGAACTTCTCATTCCCTCGTTTGAAGCAAAACATGCACCAGGTTTAAGCTGAATTCCAAATTAAACCATGAAAATAAGGTTTCAAGTATAATGCAATATCTCTTACATAGAGAATTTAGATAATCAAATCAAATAACTGAAATAAATGAAGAGTACTTACACGATTGCCTCCATTAGCGCAGAACCCACAATCTGTAGATCCTTTTAAACATTTCATGCAATTCCATGATGATGCATCTGGGGCATTAAGGTAATGCGGGCATGTACCATTTGCCCCAAATTTGGCAGAATCTAACTTAGCAACTGCCGGAGAATGGATAGCTGCTAGGTTAAACACACCAAATAGCACGATGAGCCAAAATATGATTCCAAGCAAACTGAGAATCAGCAGCCTTCTCCTCCCAGATCTATCAACAAAGAATATACTAACAATGGAACCCACAGCATTGAGACCAGAAGTAATAAGAGAGAGAGCCAGAGCTGTCTTGTTAGAAGCAAATCCAGCCAATTGAACTATGGTGGGACTATAATACATGACAGAGTTGATTCCAACAAACTGTTGAGCCACTTGCAGCCCAACACCAGCAATAAGCCCTCTGCGGACAACCACATTACCCCATGCTTTCCCAAGCGTAGTGAACACATTACCATTACCAATGCTACCCTCCTCTGCTATTTCATTTTCAACAGATTCTCGTAAGGCCTCCACTTCTCTTTCAACTTGGTCTTCAGGATATAGTTTCCTCAAAATTTCGATGGCTTCATTTTTTTTGTTCTTTTTTTTATGGGAATATAAACAAATTGAGAAATTTTGTTAGTGAGAGCATCAAGCCAGGGTTTTCTATTAGCAAGTAGAAAATAAATCATGAAAGAGATTCGCGACATTACCTTTCTGTAGAGCCACCTAGGGGACTCTGGAAGGGACAACATCAATATAAATTGAATCAGAGCTGGAAGTCCTGCCACTCCAAGCATCCAACGCCAAGTTCCATTGACCTGAGATTGAAACAAAAAATGTTAAACCAAGTTTGAGACATGATCATCTTCTTTTAACTTCAGTAAATCAGTTTGTTAGTATTACTAAACCAAATGTACCCTTGTGAAGGCAAGATTTATAAGGTATGACAAAAATTGTCCTCCTGTAATCAACAGAGCATTCATGCTAACAAGAGCCCCTCTAATTCTAGCAGGGGATGCTTCCGAAATGTAAAGAGGTGCAGTCATGGAAGCCATTCCAACTCCCAAACCAACAAAAACTCTTCCCACGATTATAACTTCAGGATTAGGGGCAAAAGCCATGATCACTGCACCAGCAAAGAACAAAATATCTGCTCCCAAGATTGACATTTTTCTTCCAAACCTGTCATTTATCCATCCGCCAACTGCAGCACCAAATATGGCTCCTGCTACTGCCATGCTCACGATGACTTCCTATTGATGAATGTATATGTAAGGATTAGATTTTAAACAACCATTACATTTTGTTCAATAGATGTGCTATGAAGAAGGAATAGAAACTTTACCTGTAAAATTGTTTTCTTGTCAACAGATGGAAAGTCATCTCGAATATAGAGAAGGGCGCCAGAGATAACTCCTATACACCAACAAGGAAAAGAAGCAAATAGAAATGTAAGGGAGTTGGTAGGAAATTCTGATCAATTCATGGAGGATTTAGTTCACGGTATCAGCTGCGGATACCATATTGGGCTGTATTCATTATCTTTCCCAGACCATTGTGGGTTCCTACTGATGACACTGTCTCATGCACTACCATTGGTGTGGCGTGGAAGATTCCCAACCCTCATGTTTTCCTTATGATTCCCTTGCTCTGTGATTGCTTTTAGATCAATGCAAGTTTGATACATTCTTACCTGTGTCATATCCGAAGAGAAGACCTCCAATGCCAGCAGACAAGGCTAGGCGCATGATATAAGGATGCTTCCATGTTGTTTTGAAGCACTCTGCGAACTCTTCCGCATCCAGTTTCTGAACTCCTCCCTCCACCATGTTTGAGGGAAAACTACGATTGAAGATTTAGTTAAAACCTGCATGAAATGAAACAATAATGGAAACTTGAGAATACTATTACTAAATAAGTACTTCAGTTATATCAAATGGTTCCTAGCAGTTCTGGATCAACTCAGTTCCTTATTGGGTTTTCGGTTTTAGCAGGACATCACTGTGATCATCATCACCTTGAAGGTTCTCTTTGTTCTGTGATGATAAGAAAAATGGTTTATGTGGGGGGATTGTAGGGCTGCACCCAGACACGGGGAATGACTGCCCCACCCCAATGAAAATGCCATAATGACCCTTGTTTGATACTTCTGCACACTCTCCCATTGACTCCCCTACACACGCAAGGGCCACACTTCCCTTGATAATATTAGTAACTGGAGAAGGTATCTTAGCTCCTTCATCACTACCCATTTAGACACACAATCTAACAAACAAATCATCATAACAAGCTCTTGATAACAGGTTTCAAAATTCAGAATTGGAAATCAAATCAGCCATTGCGGACTCCGATTCTAATCGAGGAATCAAAGTGAATTGGCCTAATACAAATTCGATCAATTGATCTGATTCTGAATTTTGAAACCATGCTTACTAATATGAAGAACCTGCAATGTATATGTATTTGCACTTACAAATGCTCTATTAGTATCTTCACTAACAGGATTTGCTTCTGTAGAGATGACCGGTGGGAACTTAGATAAGCTGCAAAGTGCAATACCCACCCGATGATCTGAAAACTTTGGAGAGGCTCTCACCCTTTTATTCATTTTGTGTCCGAGAAGATTGGCTTTGCCAGGGTTTTAGTTTATTCTGTTTTTAGTGTTAACCCTCCATTTTAAGACCTCATCCGCCATTTTTAGACCTTACAACCTTTAAAGATTTTGATTATTTGAATCACACTGGAACAATGGCAACTGTGATTCCAATAGTTGTAGTTATCTGTGGAAACCAAATTAAGACTATTTATTTTCATTTCCAACCATTCATTTTTTTCTTCAATTGGAATCAGTAATGGGCAAAAAATTAGTTGTTTACTTCAGTTTTATGGTTTTTCTGTTTCAGGCTTTTTAGGTTTCGTTTGTTTATGACCGTTTCCAAAAAAAATTTAATTCTGTTTTACCTCTTCATTTAGGGTAAGACCCATCAAAATCTAGTTGGATTTGGAAAAGTTATGAAAGCTTTAGATCATTTTTTGAAAATTTCTGTGCTTGAAGGGTTGGAAATGGGCTCTCTATTATATTTGGGACAACCCTAGGAGTAGGGTTCCCCTCTTGGATGGATACAAGATCATTCCATAACATATCATATTTCCTGGGTGGATTTGCTCTGAGATCTTAAAAGTAAGGTTAAAAAATAAATCCCTTCCTGGTAGCAGTGAAATTTTCTCCAAGATATTCCCTATTAATGTCTCGTGAGATTGCTCGCTCGTTTAGTAGTTTTGAGCAACTTTTCTTCTTTATTTTGAACTAAAATTCGGCCGTTAAGATGTATGTGGGATCCTCTGTCATATGACCTAACCTAATACATATACTGTCAAGTGAAACAACTAAGCTTACACTTCGCTAGGCATAGTGTCGGCTAGAAGGATTATTGGATTTTTTCACATCATATTTTCTCTTAGAAACAAATATTGAATTTTTTTTGAACATATAAATTTTGCACCGAAACAGGCATAGCCTTTTGTAAAACTAACAGTAAAAAAAAACCACTCATTTTAGGTCCCATTTCACATTAGGGAATCACACCAATGAGATGCAACAAATTGGCATCATATATAGGAGGAAAATGAAGTTAAATCATATGGAAAGGAGAGAGATAGACAAAATAGATGCTAGTGTATCCTATTCCGGTGGCTCAAATAACTTTTTCTCATTTTTCTCTAGTGAATGGGTAGCTAAACGTCCATTGAGTTGTGGTCAACAACATGATGGATTATAACTTGCCATGTGATAACATATTTGGTGCTCAAATTTTAGCCTCGAATAGAAGACTGCCTAATCTATTTGTAAAATTGCCGTCTAAAAGGATTTACATGTGCCAAAAATTATGGTCATAATTTGGTTAAATTGTTAAAATAAGAATGCAATTAAGCATGATAAATATCCATGTTTTGTAAAGCTTAACTACAATCTAGTTAGCGCACTCAAGACTATACCCTATAAATCTATGGATAAGAAAGTAGCGATCAGGGAACCCCGAGCTCTGTTGCAAACTCTCTCTTTTAAATTAATTTATTTTTTTTTTCCTTTCTAAATAATTAAAAAAAGGTGGACCATATGGTTAAAAAATCATATATAATGAGCAGGCTAGGGGACCTCTCTATAATTATTCTACAGATTGAAAGACTTATATGTTTCTTAACACTACCTTGTATAAGAAACTTCTTTTTTTCTTGTTAAAACCTGGTATAAGACTTGGAAATTATTTGGAGGACTATATGTAAGAATAATAAAAATCATAAAATCCATATATGATTGTATATAAATTTTGGGCAAGAGAATCCTGTCTATTTGGGTGGTCACTATGTCAATACACAAACCAATGGGAGGCCGCGTAGAGGGATTTGGACGCGGGGCAACATTATTTTTTTGCGCCCACTTGTGCGTAGGTGTAGAAACACACAAGCGAGTAGTATTGATCAGATAATGAAGCATGTCAACATAAAATTCTTCATGGACCATATATTTCTTGAGTTTAATATTCCTTTAGTTGTTAGGTCTCTCTCTCTCTCTCTCATACAAAAGAAAAAGGCAGAATTAGACTTCACACAGCACAAACAAACAAAAAGTAGAATGAGACTTCTAAGTGTTAGAAAAGAAAGAAATAATGGTGGGTTGTTGGAGAGTCCAACCCCAGATCTTACGGCATTTAGGTGTGAGACTTTAGTATAGATAAGCCATGAAACAAATCGTTACAAGGTTGTAGCTCTCTAATTCTTAACATCTCAATACTCTCATTGACATATAATTTTAACAAATTTGACTTTATGAGTAAATAGATTTTATGTATTTATTTATTAGAATAAATAGATAACTTAGGAAAAACAACAAAGGGACTTGAGCTAGGTGAAATTCAACCCAAAATCTTAAAGTATTAACTGTAGATAGTTATTCAGCATATGAAAGCATCAAGAACCCGAACAAATCACTGTAAGACAATAACTCTATTAGTCCTAACGTCTAAACATGGGTTGGAGTCAATGGTGCAAACTATATACACTAAATCTTAATAGTGAAAGTTGCATGCTCAGTCCATTTAAATAGTCATCTTCAATTGATCTTTCACTCAAAAAAAAAAAAAAAAAGATCATTAGCTTTAGTTAAGACAAGTCAAGCTTTTGATGACTATGCTTTGGAGCGTAATTAGTTTTCGTTCACTAATGAAGAGGAAGAAGAATCCTCTCACCATTAGTGAGGTAACCATTTGAGTTCCGTCGTAAAATCTCATCCCCTATTGTTTAGGGCCAAAATTATCCCTCCACTTAGGCATTTAATGATTCTACGCTCATGACCAAAGACTTCTTTTACCATGGTTGAAGGGAAATTCAGACCATTCTTTCAAAACACATTGGAAAATAGAATTTTCCTTTTTGTCAACAAGGGAGGCAGGGAGTTGATGAAATCATATGATGTTTTACTGGTATGAATTCTAAAAGAGAGCATGAACATAGACCAGGCTATGTGAGTGGGGACATTATGCTCTAAAAAAAATTGAAAAAATCTCTTATGGTCCTATATCATTATCTTCAGCTTTATTCTTGTCTTCTTCAGATCTTTAGCTTTATAATTAAAAAATTACTAGAAAGCTCACTACTGGTTATAATGGAATTGCTTAAATAGTTCATACAAGCTTTTCTTTTTTATTTTAAATAAATTTTTATTAGGAATAAATCCACAAGACGATCGTGTGATGAATTTTTTTTTTTCATATTCTTTCACATCCTGATCGTGTGGGATTCACATTGATACTTTCTCTTCTTTCTCACCATATGGTCATGCTTTTGAGTGCCCATTTTTTTATCATACACACACACACACTCTCTCTCTCTCTCTCTCTATCCTTTGGAAATAACCCCATGCCTCTTAGCATCTCAATCTCCCTATTGGTTGAGCCACTAGCTTCTTAGTTTGCCCAGCCCTTGTCCTAGGGGTGTCAACGGGTCGGTTTGGCTTAGTTTTGATCCAAGTTGAATTGGTTTAAGTGTGGGAATGGTAAAACCGAAATCAAACCAATAAAAAAATTTCAGTTTTAGTGCAATTTGGCTTCCATTTCTTGTATTGATTTATAATTGGGTTGGTTTTAGTTTTTTGTCTTGTTTGGGTTTAATTTTACGTACAAACTTATATAATACTATGCAAAACCTCTTTTTTTTTAATGAATTTTGAACTGTCTTCAGTGTCATACTGGTTTGCTTCCGATTTCGATCAGGTTTTGAGTTGATTCCGGTTTGATTTTGGATCCATTTGATTTTTGGTGTGATTCGATTTATCCCAAATCAAAACCGATCCAATAAGGCTTTGATTCAGTGTGACCCAGGCTATTTTCGATTTGATCTGGCCAGTCTTACAGGTCAGTTTAGGTCTTGAGACCCTACCTTGTCCTATTCTATTTCAGTAAGAAACATCTCAATCAAACAGGGTCCTTTTCTAAATTAGGTGCTCTCTCTCTCTCTCTCTCTCTAGCCTTTTCTGGGTTATAGTCTATCATACAAAGGATGGGCCGGTGGGGTCTCCGTATTGAGGACCTAGAAAAGGGGCCTGGGCCCGATTCCCGCTTGTCAAGTCTTTAAGAACTTTCCTGTAGGTCCAGGGCGGCATAAGGAATGGGCCTCGCATCGGTTGTTGTCGATACTGATACGAAATCAATATGGATCGTATCGGGTCTGAATCTGCCAACAACTAAAAAAACACGTCATTTTGATCAATACCACCGATACATATCGATTAGGTATGGGTGAGATGATAATGATATGGCTGATACTAATACCTAGAAACTGTGTGCCCACGGGCTCTGTTCTCCATAGCTTTCAAGGTGGTTATGGTTGAATAATATCTTGCTCGGATTTGACAAAGAACATCCCCATCTTCCACCCAACCCCTCTCTCTCTCTCTCTCTCTCTCTCTCTCTCTCTCTCTCTCAAATGTCCTCACTGCCCTGTAATGTACGAAAATAATCCTTCGCACTTTATTGGTTTGCTCCATGTCACTTGCTTAGAGATCTCTCTTCCTCTTTATTTTTAAGAAATAGTGTCAAGGAGAATGTCCTACTCCACATCGATCATAACGTGGAAAATGGTTTCATCCAATAGAGAGTCCATCAATCAAGAAGAAGAATTATATCAGCGCAAGTCCATATGGCCTACATGTGAGAGGGATTTCTCTGGCTCCTTTCTCTTGATCTTTACTGTTCACTAACACCCATCCACGGCTCCACGCACAATGATGGTCATCGAAGGAGGGAGCGATAGAGAGAAAGAGAGTTTTTTATTTTTTGCTATCGACGGGTATCTAGGCGGGTTCAACTGACCCTATAACCGCATGGATCGGGTTATACCGGGGTTGAATGAGAACCATTCAATTTTCACCGAAAGCAATGAAGAACACTAAACACCCCCGTGTGAATGGCCCAAGGTGTGCCTAGTGGGAGTCAAACTTATGACGTCCGAGTTTACGGCTTGTACTAAGTTTGTTGTTCACCAACTGAGCTATCCCCTTGGGTTACGTAAGGAAATATTTTGTTTAAAGAATTTGGACCTATCGGAGTTTCAACATATAGGGAAAAATAGTGATGACTTTAGATTTCTAGATGAATCCTTCACCATGGGTTAAAAAAAAAAAAAAAAAAAGCAAGCAAGCTGGAGAAGCGTTCCCCAAAATATCAATAGGGAGAAGAATATGCATATCATACCAATGGTTGTCCTAAACAAACGTATTATTCTTATAAGGCCTACATATTTAGAGCATTAGTGAATAAAGTAGGATTAGGATTTTTTTTTTTTTTTTTTTTTTTGGAGGGGGGTGGTTAAGGAGTAGGTTTAGGTTCAGCTTCAAGGTCAATATATTGTTAAGTTTGACTTATTATAGACCAATGGTGGTAGAATGACTAGAGGTAATGCTCTTATCTTTTCAACTAAGTGGGGGGTTTGCTATTAAAGTAGCATCCTCCCAAGTTTCTACAAGGATTCTTTTTAGGGGGAAAGAATTTTGTGCACACTGTTGTCCATTTTTTCAATGCTACAGTACATGGGAAACATATCCACATAAGTCAAGCTTAGCTAGATGAACCATCAATCAAGTAAGTAGACAAAGTTCTATTATCCTTGTTGAACTTTCTTGGAGGTAAACTTGATTTTTATGAAATGATTTATCCAACTTGCAAACCAATTTAACTAATTTATCCAATCCAACAACAATAGGAAAAGTTATTGAAGCAAGTGCAAAGAAATGGATGGAAGGTGGTGGAAGTGTAAAGTAATTCTGATGAACTAGAAAAGCTACTTTTGGATAAAAGTACCATATCGTGGTCTTGGAGTGCAGTTTCTTTTTTTTTTCTTTTATAATGTCTATGAGTCTATGACCCCATTCCCCTAACACAAATTTGGCTCCGGCCTACTAATGAAATAGCCTTTCTCCTAAAACATTTTACTTTTGTGACCATGAAAGTGTCTCTATCTCTGGTACTGACTTAGATGTATATTTTCTTTTGTAATAATATTTATTTTTTTTCCCAAAAAAAATAATAATAATAAATAAATAATGTTCTTCATTTAAGAATATCAAGATTTAGTTCTTAATGGGTTTTGGGTAATGTTTCCTCATCGCTAGTGAAGCTATGCTTGCATCTGTGGCCTAAATATCAACCACGTGGCAACTTTTTAATTTTCATACTTTGTAGATATGTTGTACATATTAAAATTTACTCATTAATTGGTAATAATAAATAAAAATTTAAAATAACTAGTTGAAAAGAATCAACTTTGGATTTGTTTTGTTGATATAAAAAATGTTTTGGACTATTTAACTTTACATTTTGAAATATATCGAAGAATTTAGATTGAGTTTTTCTTCATCCACAACGAAGAGAGAATTTGTTCACTCACAGGTTCTAGCACTTGGATGAATCGAAAGGCAATGTTAATGGTACTTTTGACATACATCCCATAAAAGTATAATTATGAGATTGCAACAGTAGGTTTCTCGTTACCTATAATGAAAGAAAAACTTTTCCAAAAAATTTTACATAGTGGATTATGTGATTGATTTTGAAATCTTAACTTGATTCAATGATTCAAACAGAGAGATTAATCTTCCATGTAACCTACAATTAAAAAAAAATTGATATATCCCCATGGGCCTTATGATAGGCAATTTATTCATTCTGTGTATTTCAAGGAAACCCAACTCCCTAACCCAAGTAGTAGAAGGCTTTCATGAGGTTAAGAGATTGATTCTGTTGCCTTCATTTTGCATTATAAAAAAAGTGTCTTCTCTCTTGTAATGCAGCCTTACTATTTTGTAAAGTAGTGTGGAACTTGTAACATAGAACAAAAAATATAAATAATGTGAAATGGGAGATAATAAGATATTTTACCACAACAGAGGATGATACTTCTTTGAATGACAACAGGATAGCATATCTTTCAATGACATCTCTTAGTTATTAATATATGGGATTAGGTTTCGATTCAAATATTTGAATTAAAATTTTAAGAACATATCTAGATTCATTAACATGTTGTCCACATCACCTATAAAAATAAGAATAAAAATCCTTTTTCCCTATTGGGTTATCATCCCATCTCTTCTCACATCATCCATAAGGTGTGGTCCTCACACAAGACCACACACTAAAGGTAGTCCCCACACCCTATGAAGATGTGATGGGATGATGGATTTTGGACTCTTAAAATTATAAATAAACAACTTTGTGTTTAGAGTATGGGCCACATAATATTGACACTTCTAATGGACGCCACCAAATATGATAGGTAGTTTATCCATTTAGATCTCCATCTATCCAACAACCTAAATAAAAATAATAATCATATAACTCCAGCTTTGTCATATTTGATCACATTTCCTTAAAATATGTTGAAAATGCATCACTAAAACATAAATATATCATTGAAAGATTCTTTTGGTATTTACTGGTAGTCACTATTCGCCATGTCTCAAATATTTAATATTTCACAACAAAATCTCATTTAAGTCCATCAACATGTATAAACATCTCATATAGGTCTTATATGAGAACGTTTATTTCGTAAAATTTTGTGAAATTTTCTCTTCAAATGATAGTTTACATGAAGAGTTTTCTTCGTGGTATTACTCCCCAACCTACAACCCCACAAACACCCCCCCCCCAAAAAAAAAAAAAAGTTAGTTCATTGAATTTTTTTTCCTCTCATCTTTTAATGTTGTTTGTTTGTTTGACATCAAAACAAACAATTCAAAATCCTATTTTTCAAGGAAAAAATAAAAATTGGATTTTTTTTGTTTTTCTTTCTTGGTAGTAAGGAAATTTACTGCTGATAATAACCATGTATAACACTTCACTATTTGCCATGGGCTAGTCCATATGATAGAGGACTGCTCATGTATCTCAATGGCCAAATTTTAGTCAAAAGTAAGCAAGGAAAACTGCTAAAACTCATAGTTTAGTTAAATTATCAAAATGCCATTAAACAACGAAGAATATATGATACAAAATGATATCTTTTTATGATTTTAGCTACTTTCTCTATTCATTTTAAGTTTAAATTGCACCAGTGAGATGCTTCTCTGATCCTCTATCACATGGAAATCTATGTACAATCATATAATTAACAGTAAAATGTTATACTTTACTAGATATAATGATGAAAAAAAAAATCCTTAAATAAAAGAACAATAAAATAACTCTATCCGGGAGTATAATGAACGCTGGCATTTGCCTGAGTTTATCTTTCTCCTCCTCTAATGAAATACATATATATGTCGCTCTATTGTAAGGAGGAGAGAGATACATTCAGGGAACCCTAGCGTATGCTACACTGCCGGGCAGCAAACTACTCACCAATAAAAGAAGGGATTGTGTGGGGAATTAATATTCCATTCCATTTAAAGTTGGGAACAGAGAGTCAGAGTTTTGGGTTTCAGAGCTTCTGGTTTCAGACAAACTTAAAAAATATCCTCATGTCCTTTAATGGTTTGCAGCAGACTAAGGTAACAAAAAGACTGGAATTACTGTTATAAGTCACCCCACTTGGGGACATAGCATAGCTTCTCGATAAGAATCCAAATACTATTGGATTTGATTTGACTCTTGTCTAAAGAAAAGCTGATCGAATAGAAAAAATTAATATAAAATAAATCTCTATCTCAAATCTCAAATCTCAAGTAGACTTTTTTTCTCTTCTTTTTCTCAATGATTTAACAGCTAACTTAATTCATCGGTTGTTGGTTTTAATAGATTTTGCTTGAGCCCTTGAGCACCTGTGTTTTCAATTTCCCGTGTTTTACTCCCTTTTTAAGCTCTTTTTTAGGGTTATTTGCTTCTTGGTCTTGAATCTTGATCACCAGTGTTTATTTTCATCAATAACTGTAGTTTTGGCTTTAGGGTTTTTCAGTTTTTAGTTTGAAGTAGGTTGTTGTGGGAGATTTTGGGATTTCTAAGTTGGGTGTTTATTTTCTCCTTTCCTTCTCATCTGTGTGTGTGTGTTAATTTCTTGGTTGTGATCATGGCTACTCCGATGTCGGCCATGTCTCTGTTCAATGACTCCCCTGTCGTCAGAGAGCCCTTTAGCAAGAAACAGGGTTTCTGCGCTCAGAATCCCAGCAGCTTATCAGGGGTGATTGGCGTCCATGGAAAGGATGCCGCAGTAGCAGATTCTGAAGGCTTCATCGGTGTTCTTGAGGTGTTCATACATCAAGCGAGGGATATCCAGAACATCTGCATATACCAAAAGCAGGATGTTTACGCCAAGCTGTGCCTGACTAGTAACCCTGAAATTACTGTGTCCACCAAGATCATCAATGGTGGAGGGAGGAATCCGGTCTTTAATGAGAGTCTTGATCTCAAAGTTCGGAATCTAGAGTCATCCCTCAAATGTGAGATCTGGATGCTGAGCAGGGTCAAGAATTATCTTGATGATCAGTTGCTGGGCTTCGCATTGGTCCCTCTTTCTGATGTTCTTGTGGGGAATGGCAAGTTGGATCAAGAGTTGTCCCTCTCTTCCACTGATCTGTTCCATTCTCCAGCTGGGTTTGTCCAATTGTCGCTCTCCTACTGTGGAGCATCACCAGAAGTCTTGGAGATCCCCGCTCCGGCGGCCTCTGTGAATGCAAAAGCCGCTGCGTCACCGGATTCTGGAATAACCGATTCACTCCCCTGTGATTTCGATAAGATCGAGTTCCCAGATCCTAAGATCATTAATGAAAACCAGCTGATGGTTTCTGAGTATTTTGGGAATCCATGTAGCCCCTTGGACTCCCAGAGCTCTGCCTCTGAGAGCTTGGTCACTTCAGACACCGATAATCACTTTAGTTCCAACGTTGGTGGTGGTGATCATGTTGTGGAAAGCTTCTCATCGGGAGCTTCTCAAGGGAGTCTGGATTCCCTTGAAGTTCACAAGAGTGATACTCCTCCGAGCAGTATTTCAACTAATTGGTCTCCCTCTGCTTCAATCACTAGGAGTTCTCAATCCTCCCTCGATACTCCAGGAGAAAGAAGATCTTCAGATGAGGAGCAACAATCGTCTGTGAAAGAGAAAGGAACCGACGAGGGTGAGGCTGATAGTGAAGCCTCTGGTGGAGAGCCTCGCAGCTCATTTCCTAAACCTTTTGTAAGCATAAACATGGAACCAGAGCCAATGATGGTGCAGCAGGATATTGTGGACATGTACATGAAAAGCATGCAGCAATTTACAGAGTCTTTGGCGAAGATGAAGCTCCCATTAGACATTGAAAATGAGGCTACCGACTTGGGGTCTGCAACATCCAAGTCTAGCTCTGATCAGAAATCACCAGCTCCGAAGGGCACTGGCTCCAGAGTGTTTTATGGGAGTAGGGCATTCTTCTGATCTTTAAGTTGGGTTAGTTTGATGGATACACAAGGTGCCTTTATGATTTTAGAATCAAACACTAATAGTAGTACTGAGCTTTGTTCTTCAGTATGTAGTGGAGCCTTACCTTTTGTATGCTGGAATAGTTTCAGGTGATGGGGAGACATGACTTGTATGTGTTGTTACCAACTTTGTTGTATCACAGTTGCTGTCACCATGTATTTGATTAGTCTAAATAATCTTTTCTGCCCTTTGCTGCTGAATTGATTACTTTTGCATTATCTGGCTTCTGTATTAAGCAATAGTTTAATTTTTGTTTAATCCATTTCATGAGCCTGAGATGTGAGGAGGCAGAACAAGGATTTATAGGACATAGGGGACACACTCTCCCACCATCCTCATCCTGCCCTTTGTCTCAGGTGCATCCCAATTTCAAATTGGCATTTCAATTACGTCATTCTCTTTGCATATTCATCCTACAAATCAATGCAATTTGCCCATCATCTAGATATCTCACTGTCCAGAGTCCGGAACTTCTCAGGTATATTTATTCTTGTTGTGCATCTTTGATCATTGAAGAAATCCACAAGCCAAGGATCTGTTGCTACCTATGTCTTGTTCCCTGTAGTCATCCAATAATATCTGCAGCCCCCATTGCACCAGCTGCCATTGCCCCAGCTGCACCATAGATGAGTGAAAATATTCAACAAGGTGAGAGAATTCCTTGCTCAAATCTGGTATCATCTCTCCCAACCCTGCTGCTAAATGGGCTCCTATCTTGAGGGGTTCATGAATTTCTTCATATATGGAAACAAGATTTTCAAGGCTCTGTTATCAACTCGCATTAGATTGCACCCTATCTGATCTTCAACCACATGTGTTTCTTTCCTGTATTTGTATAAACTGTGTAGTGTAGCCATGGTGCAATATACCAGTAACAAGTCTCTTGGAATAGTACTCTGTTTTGACAAAGTAGAAAATGTGCGTGGGGTAATTTTCTTCTTCAAGTTGAGCACTGTAATTTACTGGGTAATTCACTTTGGCACGAAGCTCAGTCAACAGTCTGTTCATTATATCTCAGTCCTTGGATCTCCTGTTTTAAGTCTCTGATTTCCTAATTATCTTCAGTATCTGAAGAACAGCTTCAACCCCCTTAGCAATTTCAGCACATGTCGGTTCCACTGTGCCATCTGATTCATCAGAAGCTACTGAACTAGCATTTGGGTCATCTGGGTTGCTCTCTGGAGTGACTGCCAAATTGAATGCAAGATGATACAGATCAATATTGTCGATGCAGTGCTTCACAGAAGTCATCATCTGATAGGTGGTCTCTGGCATGTTTGAACCCAGCTGGTAAAATGGGTTTTCCTCCATCTGATACTGGAACCCAAGTATGCCGATAATTGTACATGCTATCTGCAGGAACTGAGCCCCATGCCTGTTTTAATTGTTGGAGAGGCATGAACTGTGTTCTTTTTTTCTGTATTGGAGAGTTGTCAAATTTTTTACACATTCTACAGACTTTGGATTGTTGGGATTATGATTTCCCTGAATAGTTTAGAGATTATGGTATATTCTTTGTGGATTATGCAATGTAGTACCCTACCCCAATTGATATCTGAGCTCCACTGTAACTTGTGTACAATTGATGGTTATTGAGATGAGGTATTTCTTGAGACTGTAAGTTGCTCCATACTGGTTCATTGAGCCAACCTTATGGTTGTGGAGATGCACCTTTGCAAATAAATGAGATCTGGGTAAAAGCAAGAGTGAATTGGTTTATCTGGCTAGCATATGAGACCAGCTTTTAGTGGTACCACCTTCTGCTAATGTCGATATGACTTTCTAAAACTGCTTTAAGAATCTTCTCCATTTCTCTTCTGCTTGCAAACCCTGTTCTTCTCTGTTGAGTCTTGCTTTCTAACATCTAATTCTATCCGTTGGCGTGCCTACTTGTCTCCAACTTCTTCATATTTTCATGCGTTGATCGTATTCTCAATGCTGATGCCCTTAACCTGACAAAGATCACAAAATTCTTTCCACTTCAATGCTGGCCTGTTGGTATTCTCTGACCTCACATCTAACAGAAGTTGCATCAGATCATTGCAGAGCTCAAAGACCTGTGGAAGTCTTTGGAGTATTCTTGGTGGTTATTCAAAGGTGATTAGCAAGTTTATTTGCTATAAACAGTTGGATAGAACTCAACAAATCCTTGAAATTTCTTTCTCAATCTCGACTGAGCGTACAGGAACCTTCTTAGGTGCCATCCTTGATTAAACCAAAATCTTGTTCCAACAAATTACCATCAAGGTATAAGTTTTCCAAGCTTTGGTTCTTGAAAAAACCTAGCCCATCGACATTACACTTTCTCAGAATCAGATCCCATATCGGTATCGCTCCCACTTTGGTTACCAGAAGTAGACATGTTTGAATTACACAAATGTTGCTTAATTCATCAGTTTTTATATTAACCTCTCAAATCCCAAAAAGGATCTAGTTTCTCTTCACCCATGGTGAAAAAAAAAGAATCTCTTCAATCATGGGATCTAACAATAAAGATAGAAGTTAATGATGAACCTAGAGTCCAATCATAGCGACACATCACCTAGTGAAAAAAAAAAATTATCTAAAAAAAATGAATTAAGTTGGATTTCATTTCGAGTTGACTATTTGGCCGATCATGAAAATTTTGACTTCAAACCTAGGGTTGTCTTTCTTCTTATCAGGAAAAAATATAAATACATCAAACATCACACCAAGTTGGGTTTCAAGTTAGACTATTGTCTAATCACTACCACTTATTACTAGGGTTGCCTTTTTTTTTTAAATTTCCTACAGTTGAGACTTGAGAGTAGAGACCAGCCAACACACTAAGGCGCTTGGTGTTTTGTAATGTGTAAAGGTAGAATGTCTTGTCTTGCAACATAATTAATGGTTCATGCACCATCCATCTACATTATGATTGCTCACATGGTTGTAAGTATTGGAATTGGATCGGGTGATCCGGATTGGCTTGGTAAGTGTTTGATCTACCTGATGAATATTATATCGATTGAATGGTACGGATTAGGAGTAAAAAAGTCAAAAGAAAAATAATTAATTAAAGCAAAGGTATTTTTGTCCAATATTGGTGATCCGATACCATAATGGTTTTGGGGATGATCGATAATCGTTCCAATACCATGCTCTAAAATCATGATTGCTCATGTTCACCTCACCCAGCCTAACAAGCATGTCGGGGATGAACTTTAAGTTTAGTGACAGGTAGTTAGGTAGTTGGGCTTTAGCGTAAGTCGATTGGTTCGACCCTCTTACCTCCAATCTTCTTTAAAAAAAATAGTAATAAAAATTATAGTATTGCAATATTTGTGACCCAATGAACGTCCCATGTGTGGCTCCTCATGGATCTCTTGTCTAGCCCTTTATGCGATCGTTTAATAGGCCAAGCCCCTAGTTATCAATTCAGCCGAATAATTCGTAAATTATTCGACCGAACCGAATTTTTTCAAATTTAATCAAAAATTCTGACCAAATCTGAATTAAAAATAAAATTCGTTAAAATTCGTGATTTTTTCAAAAGTGAATATAAAACGCGAATAATTCGGACCGAACTGGATTAAACCGAATTATTCGGTCCACTTAAATAGTATTTAAAAAAAAAAAAAAAAAAAAACAAAAAACAAAAACAAAAAAAACAAAAAAACAAAACCCAATAAGCTTTTTTGACCGAATCCTTAAATTAATCAATCGAATTATTCCGAATAATTCTCCACCCGAATAATTTCTGAATCCGAATTTTCTAACTATGGTCAAGCCTGGCCTAGGCCCTTGAACTAACCCCTATAGCACGCGAAACACACACGCACGAAAAAAAAAACCCCTAACCAGCATGTCTTTTCAAGTCGGCCACAACCTCATTTGGGCTAGTCATGGGCCTAATTGGCCCAAGGAGTCAAAGCTTGTTGCAGTAAAGTAACCGCAGCCTTTTTCTCCTACCTAAGATTGCCACGTAAGCTTTGTCTAAGTGTACAGTACTGCTACATATATCGGTCACCAACAATACCGATACATATCGGGCTGAATCAAACCATTTCCCTCCCCTATTCCAGTAACACCGAGACAGTAACAATCTGGTACCGGTCATGGCCAATCCAACCCTGATACCTAAAACCATCCACATTGGGGAGGTCTGAGATTTTTTCCCCCCCTCAGTAGAGTTCCATCAATATCACACCCGACCTTAAAATTTTGCAAGGGAAGGGGATCTCTGAGCTGCCAGGAGAGGGTATGCTAACACCCTCTCTCTCTCTCTCATATGAAATGGTCTCAATCCCCTTCTATGTATGAAACTATTCTGTTGCACTTCATTGATGTTCTTCTATGTCGCTTCAACAGGCCCCACTGGCTTGATACACCATGACCATCCTTGCCCAATAAAAATCATACCATACACCGTTTAGGAGCAAAGCAGCAGGGTTGCCCGTTTTAAATGGCCCCACTGGCATCCCTAAGGACCCTAACACAGCTGGAGACCCAACAAATAAAGGGCAGGGGTGGATTCAAAAGTTAAAAGTCAGTTTTACCTCCCCTTCTTTCACCCCGAAAGACCTTGGACACACCTTCTTAGGTCACCCTAGGTAAGATGACTCTTTAAACTCTTCGCTCCTAGTAGAGGATCCAGACCCATAAAATAAAGGTTAAAAACTCTCGACAAGTGAAAATCACACCAATAAGAGAGCAGGAGACAGATTTGTTCGAGGGACCCAAAAAGTGTCAATGTCAATCCGAGGACTCATTATGTGAGAGCTCATGATAAAGAATTCCACTCTAGCCTCGTGGGGATTTTTTTTCATAAAATAAATTTTAAAAGTTAGGGGTCAACCACAAGTCAAAAGTAAGAAAACATTCTCCACCAATTCAGGGCTTGGGTCTGGGCTATTCCCGGACCATGTTGGGCCTAAGAACTATAAAGCAATCAACAACACTGGGTGAAAAGTGGAGGAGTTGGGTCCCATATCAAAAAGCAAAGATTTAATAGTGCTAATAATGTCACCATTGGATGAACCAAAGAGGATTGCCACCATCTATAATACCATTCCTTCATAATGCTTTGATAAGAAAACCCAAATGGATGAGATTTGAAAGCCCTTTTGTTATGGAAGGATCAAAATCTAGGTAAAGCACAAATAACTGTTTTGAGACTACAACTGGGGAAGACACAGAAAAGAATTTCAGATGAACTTGTAACTATGAATGATTTAACCTAGGAGAAGCAATTTCATCATTAATATTAATCTGTTATCACTCTCTTTCTCTCTCTCTCTTTTTGGGGGGTGGATGGTGGGGTGAGAGTGAGGGCCCACTATTCAAATTTTTTCACCAATGAGGATATCCAAAAAATCCAATTAGTATAGATGGTTTTGGACCAGCTGTACAGTGAAGAAATTGACAGAACCATAGGCTCTGTTTGGTTGCAAGGGAAGTGAAGAGAAATATTTCATCTCACTGTAAAACATATCTCACTTGCCAAGGAAATATTTGCATTTCCCTTTAAGCCAAACACCAAAAATAACTTTTTCTGCACACTATATTTCATTTTCCAAAGAAATATTTACATTTTTCTTGCAAGCAAACAGATAGGGAAAATGACCATGGATCAGATATATTTACAAACCCATCTCCAAAGTTATATTCAATGAATGGAGGACACTCACCAGCATGTGCTCCACCACCTCTGATGAAATTTTAAAATCAGTGAGCCTTAAAAGTAGGTCTGTCCTCTCATCAGATTAAGGTTTAGAATATCAACCAAGTCAGCCTAGCATATTAGAGGTCAGGATCTAAATCTGCAACTCGATCCATTTAATCCTTTTACTAATGGCAAAAATAAGTGTTTCAAATGCTATACTAAAAGAGACCATTTCATTAAAAGAAAAAAAAAAAGGGGGGGGGGGGGGGGGAGCCCTAAACCTATCTCTGAATTTTAAAGCCAAATTGAGCTACAAAACTCACATCTCCAAACCTATCATCAAAACAGGGTCCTCAAAGCAAAAGAGAAAATATAGAGGTGAGAGTTACTAACAATCTGATACATAATAAAGTTTAGTCTTGCTGAAATGGAAGATCTTTCAATAGAAATTGAATCAGAATATTTGGTAACTTATTATTGGGGCCCCAGACAGGTATCCCTCAAAAGTTTCACACTAGTAATAAGATCCTCGGGAACAATCTGAAGAAAAAGGAAAACAAAACCCAGAAAAGGAAACATACCTGACAAGAACCAAGAACTTTGCCAGAGACGTTACAGCAGGGAAAAATTAAAAGAAAAAAAAAAAAGTCTATTGTGTATGTATCGCTGCGCCACCAGAGATGCACGATACATTAATCGGAACAACTCTTTCTGAATATATCCCGCAATCTGATTTTACATCTCAATCAAACCCCAATAAGGAAAACCTAAATTTAAAACTCAAATTCCTCAAACCTTACACAAAATCCCTTGTAACTGCTTTTTCTTTTTTTTTTCTTTTTTTTCTGAATCTGACTTCTTCAAAACAGCAATCCAGTTAGCTCTAGATAATCAATTTCCTTTAAACTGAAATGTATTAATGAGGAGATGTACGAAATGCACAGTCATTCACCTGCTTCACTGCAGCTTCTTCACCTACAACTTCCTGACATCCAAATGACAATACTCCTAAGCAGCGATTCCTGAAGAAAGCAATGAACAAGAGTGTAAGTAATAAAAGGTAGCAGTAACACCACCACTAATCAGAATAATGAACCAACTTCAAAAATTAGACGAAGTGATCATTCACAAAGTGCCCATGAAAAGGGAATCATTTTGTGTTTAATCCATTTTACACCCAAATCCCAACACCTCCAGCCATCACAAAACACCCCTGCCTCTGGTGGAACTCTTTGTTTCCAATCTTATTTCCGGATCAATAACCTATTATTAAACATGTGGCAGAATACCACAATGGCTGGGGTTCAGGACAAGTACAATGTCACCCAAAGAACCAAAATTTTGCTTGGGTGACAAAGTCTTTATACCACTACCGAACAAGGTGATCGATTCTTCAGTGAAAGATCAAGAGCCTACCATGTTAAAAACCACTTGAACAACTCTAACATGGTAAGCATTCACACCAGAAGCAGAACTCCACACCAAGCATCCTTATCAAATGCACATGGAGTCATGGAGTCATGGAGTAGTCCTGGTAGAAAAAGTACCTTTTAGTGACCCGACCAACTGTACACCGTTTGGACAACAGACAAGTTTCATCTGTGCATTTGAATTTCAAAAGCAACTGAGCTTATTTTTGGTGCAAAAGAGCACCTACCTGGACTCCTGAGGTTGTCAACTGACAAATGAATGAGCATTTTAACATGGATTTATTACCGATGAATTATTGCCATATGTATGGCGGTAAACTGTCTATATAATGTCTATCTTATATACATATGCTAAAACAGTCACTAGATAGATGATGAGATAGGTCAGACATCAATGTGGGTGTGGTCATGTGGTAATCCAGACTCCAGATCTGAGTGTGGTTCCTGAGCATTGCTCTTCCGAAATGTCTGTTGTGCTGATGAACTTGAAACCAGACTGTAGAGGGTGGTGGTCAAAATGCATGAACTTAGTCAGTTCCAATTAAAATCTGAATTGAAATTTTAATGTCCCTAAACAACTCCAATTCAAATTCATAACCATTTAATCCACTAGCCTGGCTTTGGCTCGCCAACAAACAAGGCCTTAAATAGAGTTGCATGGCAAAACAGGATCCATGTACCCATTCCCATTTAGTTGGGAAAAAGGCCAAGTAATGTAGCATGGCTACAGTTCTGAATGCCAACTTCAATTGCCTACTACTGAACAGTCAATGAATCAATGTTGACAAGAAATGGTCAAAAACGAATCTTTCAGATGGTTGGGATTTTACAATTGTCACATGAATTACAAGATATGGCCCACCTACCCGATGGTCCAGGTTGAGAAAATCATGTAAGGCATGTCAAGCAAGGGGACCTAGAACCCGCAAGTCATTTTATATAACATAAGTCTGCAGACATAAAAATATGTTCTTTATTTAGATTGGCCTTCTTAACATAAATAAGTCAAAAAAAAATTTCTTGGAGGGGGGTGTTAAAAGATGGTTTGCAAGTAAACTTCCGTGAACTTTAAACAAGAAGAAAAATAAGATGACAACCCCTTACCTCTATTTGATTGTCTATTAGTAACACTGTAACCACCAACAAAGCCTGCAGAATTTTTAGCAGAAACATCCGATGCTGCGTTGCCAAGCCCATAAGCAAATGAACTCGACCCATCCAGCTCTGAAGATGCAGACCGCCAAGTAGGGTCCCCATAAATTGAACCACCACCATAAAAGTCCCCATATGCCCCATCATAACCACCGTTTGATGCAGCATATGATGATGTTGGGGCCACACCAGTTCCACTGTTTCTTCCATATCCTCCCCCTCCCAAACCATAACTGCTATCCACACTTCCATAACCAAGATTCCCACTAGAATAGCCAGAACCAGTCCCTCCACCTTGAGCCGAAATAGAAGAAGATGAACCCCAATTTGCTCCACTATTGCTGAACGAACCTCCTCCAATGGTACCACTTCCAGAACCCATGTAAGAACTAGAGCTTGTGGAGCTTGTGGAGTTTGTGGCGTAATTAAGTCCTCCATTACCCCACACATTTCTACTTGTCGGGCTTAAAACAGAACCACTTCCTCCATTACCCCCACTGTATCCAATAGGACTGCCAAATCTATTTGAGTTCCCACTGTAATATGGATTCAATCCCCGTCCATAGCCAAGACTAGTAGCAAAATTTGTGCTGCCTCCATAGCTGGGGCTCAACCCTGTCTCAAAATTCACACCCATTCCATAACCAGGAGGACCAAATGAGGGAAAGGCACTCCGACTACCAGCAACTGGTCCAAATCTACTATCCATCCTGACTCCATAGCCACCAACTGCGCTTGGATTATACCCCTGAGTATAGCCATTACGGAAGCTATTCACCCTACTCATGCCATAGTTATAGCCTCCAATTGGACTGCGACTAGGCCCTGGGGACAGCTCTTTGGGAACAGCCCTCTTGACCTCAACCATTTTTCCATTTAGTTCATGAAAAGTTTTCAGCAACACCTTCTCCACGGCTTCCTCGGAATCATAAGTGATGAATCCAAAGCCTCTTGGCCTCTGGGTGTTGTGATCATACATCACGACAACATCAGTGATCATCCCAAACTGATCAAAGTACTTTTTAAAGTCACTCTCTGTGACTGTGGATGCTAAACCTCCTACAAATATCTTTTTAGTACGGGCAGGACCTGGTGACCCATGAATGCTACTGTTGCTTCTATTCAGAATGTGTTGATCGTCCCTAGGAACAGCCTTCTTTGCCTCAACCTGAGAGTTACAGAACCCATAAATGTAATGTGTGCATTTCTATTCTAGGTCCTTGTAAAAAAAAAAAAAAAGAAGGTCTTCACTGACATTTCTAGTTCCTTAAAATATTCCTTAAAAAAAAAATCTGTCTCTGCGAAATCCAGGACAGCATATAAAGTTGCAACAGAGAGAGAGAGAGTTTTGTCTCACTTGTGAATTGTTTAAAATCAGAACCAGGTTGAGAACTGAAAATTCTGTGATAAGAATTTTGACTAATAGTGCAGGGAAAGGGACTAACTTTTCGGAACTTGTCAAGGTAGTATGGATAAATAGCATGACTATTAAAAATCGACATAAGTTTCATTTTGTGTTTTCCTTTTCATATTCATAATATTAATTGGGTAAGTGACAAGGAATCTAGTTACTTACTGTTCTACCATCTATCGTGTGTTTTTCCATTACTACTCTTTCTGCAACGCCAGGGTCGGCAAAGACAACAAAACCAAACCCACGAGCACGACCTGTGGTCCGATCCTTCATGATTACAGCCTCCACCACTTCCCCATAAGCTCTGAAATAATCCTTCAGACGATCTTCATTTGTGTCCCAAGAAATTCCACCGATAAAGAGTTTCCCAAGATCCGATTCCATTTTCTGCAAATCCCAAACGCAAAATTCTGCAATCAGCTAAAATTTACAATCTCAGAAACGGAATTGCACAAGTCCTTGACACCCCATTCAAATTTAAAGAAAGTGAAAGCGAAATACAGTTTTTTTTTTTTTTTTTCCTACAATCACAAAGCCAATTTAACACAAAAATGAAACATCATCCATCAGATCCAATCCTTAACATATAATCCAACAGAAAATAAATAACTAAACATAGAATTCAATTAATAATTAACCAGAAATACTTAAGCCACTAAATTGAAATGCATGATTAAAAAAACTAATGAAGATAGAAGTAATATACCTTATCTAAGAAATCACCCAGCACAGGGTCAGATAGTATATCAGATATGAAATGGCTATTCTCGAATTCAATCCAGGAACATCGGATCCTTCATGGATCAATGAAACCGTAATCCAGGATTCCTGAAAAAATTAAAAAATAAAAACACCCACGAAATGAAATTGAAAGTTAAATCCAAAAAGATCCATTCGTAATAGATCGAGATGCAGAGCTAAAACACAACTTAAGCAAACAAGGTAAAAAAGAAAAAGAACTCACCGATTGGAAGAGACCCAGCTGCGAAATCCCGGCAATCTAAGATCTGAGAGGAGGCATAAGAAGAACAGAGGGCGTGTTCATCCTCCCCGAAAAGGCCCCCTTTTTTCTCTTACTTTGTTCTTCCAATTCGATTGATTCAATTAAAAAAATTGAAATTTTTATACAAAGAGAGAAAAGGTGAAGCTGTAGAGACGGGTTTCGAATCTGAGAGAGGGTGGAAAGAATATAAAGAGAGAGAGAGAGAGAGAGAGAGAGAGAGAGAGGTCGCTAATCCTTCTCTGGTGTAAGAAAATTAAGAGGTGGACATAGGTGAATTTTTTTTTTCTTTTTTCTTTTTCAGTTAGATTTGAAAAATAAAATATTTTATTTTCTATTTTAATTTGTTGGATGATGATGTGAGATGGACGGAAGGGATTGCCCACCCTACTGATCTGCTCTCACTTTTTCTTCCTTTTCTGTTCTTGATTCAGTGATTTCTCTAACATTTTCAGCCATTAATGTTGATTAGAAATTTCTTGGTTCAAATCCAATGGAGGATATCTTCTCAAAGTCTAACTCTCCATGTAGGATAGCAACAGGGAAACAATGTTTTGGGCCCACAAAGACCCATAAAATTCAAATCTCCAGGGGAATTAGAGGGAAGAAAATAAAAGAAGCCAAAATTACTGTATACTAAAACAAAATAATTGAACACATGAATATGTTGATTTCCTTCATAGAATAAGATGTGCCCATATGATTGGATTCTTAGATCATCGTTAAATTTTCATCATCTATTGACAAAATTGAAATGTTAATCTGATAGCACCGATGACCATAACACTATAGATGAATAGAAAAACAAATTCTTATAAAAAAAAAAATTTTGAAGACAAAATGGTGGTTTCATGCCGGAGTTGTCAATGACTCAGATCTTGTCCTTGTCCATGCATGCAAAATGAGTTGTTAGCTTAGTCTTTTCGACTCAGTGAATCATGGATCGCCCTTGTGACTATTGTGTTCTAATGCTGATGTTGCTTGGTTTTGATTAATGGAAAATTTTTCCTCCATTGTTCAAGAAGGTTTACCACATCATCTTAAGGTTTATAAACCCTATAGAATTCTAGTATGTTTTCTAGAATACTTTTATGCGCACATCTGAATTTGTAGTCAGAGTTGGCAGCGCACATCTGACGGCTTGGAGCACCCAAGCATGGACCCCCAACACACAAGCACGTGCCTCAAGGTGCTCCAAGCCGTCGGATGTGTGTTGCCACCTCAATCGCGCCATAGATGAGCCTCATTTGGTAAAAATATGACCCAAAAAAACAATCGAAGAAGAGTCATCTGTAAGTTGTTTGGATCTGCATGACTGATCAAACAAAATTGGACCAAACCAAAGTGAAGCCTCATTGGATTGAGCTATTGAGACCAGTAAGATCCGAACCCATAGGATCGACCAAAACACTGAACCAAACCTATAGAAAACCAGTTAGAAATCGGGGGAAACCATTTTTTTTTTTTCTAGCAACTCTGAAACTGGTATTGGACCAATAAAAACATGGGTCAAATCGAAACGAATCCAGACTTCAATTTAATGGGTTAATTTTGGTTTAGCCCAATAATAGACCAAAATGGTTCAATCAGATAGAACCGATTGATGGACTCTCTTTTCTTCTTCTTCTTCATCTTTTTTTTTTTTATTAAATGAAATATTTTTGAATTGATGAATTGACACCCTTAGCAAAATAGTACATTTAATGAGACGGGAGAAAAGAGAGTTATATTGTATTTTACGAGAGATTCTACCAACGGCCTAGTGGTGAAAATGCCCTCAATCTATCACCGCTCGAGTCGACTAGTTGTGGATTCGAGTCTTGGCATGCTCCACTATCATCCATTTCCACTATTTTGTGATTGGGTTGGGATGCCGAGTTCCAAAATGGGTTGAATGACTGAGTCACTTGTTTAACGATTCAACCAAAAACCAAAGAAGAACTGGCCCACCTATCTAAAAACCCATGTGTTCAAAAAGTGGGGGAAAGATAGAAAAAGGTTCAGCTGGATGGGCCTAACTGTGTTGCGGCCTACGGGAGACCAGAAGAAATGAAGAAGACAATACAAAATGAACCAAACTGGAACCATACAGCAAAATAGTTGTTTGACTTTGACATGAGATGACTGAGTTGGCAGTTTAGTCCATTTGTATATGTTTGATGTTGACACGTGGAAACTGAGTTGGCAGTTTGGTAGTTATGTGTAAACTTTAATTCATTTGGTTGTGGCATGTGGACCTTGTGGCGTGTTTCAGCCATTTGACATCACAATAACAATAAAAAGAAAAAAAAATTATTTATTTGAGAAGATCAAGAATATTATATGATTACTCACAAGGAAGTTGTTTTATGTCCGGGAGTGTGTTTTACGTCAGTATTTCATGTGTTTACCTCTCTTCTCTCCAAAATAAGGGGAGGAGATGTCTTTTCACGAGGGAAGAAGAAAAATAAACTCATGCGAGTACTAGCATTGGTCATGTTCCAAAACAATCTTTTTTCCTATTTACTGATTCAGCGTGTGTTTGGTATGTATTTTTTAAATGCATTCTAATTTGCTAATACATTTAAAAATAATAAAAACAATTAGAATACATCCAAAATATGATTGAAAGTTTTTTTTTATATTAAAAATAATCTCTTTTTTTTTTAATGAAAAATAATCAATATAATATTCTTAGTTATTAATTCCTCATCATAAATGGTCAAGGGCTTTTCTTTTTAACATAGGAACAAAAAAATAAATAAGTAAATAAATAAAATAATCAATTACCTTCCAGAATTGATTGATTGGCACTTATTTATGACTTGTGATTTTTTTAAGATGATTTAGGTTGCCAGTTGTTTAGCCTTAAGAATACCCTCTAAGGATATCTCTATCAAAATATTTTCTTGAGACCATCTTTAGTCAACTTTCTCTTTCAACAAATTCGTTTTCCAGTTTTATTTATGTATTCACTATTTCCTATTACTTTCCTGGATGAGTTGCAACTTATGTGTTATACAAGGGAAAAACCATATACTTTCCCAGATCTTGACTACAATTAATAAGTGGATTCAGATAGTCTTTTTACTAGTTTGCTTCCCTTAATTATGATTTTGTAAGGAATGCATGAGAGTGGGATGTTTGAAGAATTCTCGAAAGAGTGTTGCAGGCACAACGATTAGGTTGCAACACAACGATTAGGAGTTCACAGTTTTAAATGACTCGAAGAGGTTATCGATCTTTTTTGGGCAAAACATAGTGATTGGCCATTGAATATGTTTACCTTCTTTCTTTTAATGCAAGTTTATTTCCAATAAAAAAAAAATCTTCTTATTTATTTATTTGTTTAATATTATGGGAGACATTTCTATGATCAAGCGTCATAGAAAAAATTCACCAATGAGGTGCAACGAAACGATTTTATACATAGGAAGATAGCAAGATCACTTTATGTGGAGTGTGGAGAGAGAGATACTCCCTTGGCAGCTCAAATAATTTTTTATTTTATTTTATCATATTTCAGATTACATGAAAATTTAATTTGTAAATTATCCATATAACAACGAAAAATGATATTTTCAAAATTCACAAAACAAATATGAGCCATTCATTTAATATATATATATATATATATATTATCATGATTAATCCAAACCATATATCTAAATTTTTAATGAGAGTTTAATTACAACTATAAGAGAAAGAGGCAAGGTTGCATTATGGCACAAGCCACAAGGTGAAAAGATTATAATCAAACTATTGACCTCTTGGGAGTTTGCACTCTCTCGCAAGGCTCTCTGAGCCTTAAGCATACATTATCCCTCCTCACATGGAGTATTATATTGTTTTTCTCAAGAGAAATAATGATTAAAAAAATTAATGTGAGAGGGTCTAGAGTACTTGCTTGCTCAAGAACCCTCCCCCTTAATATATCTCCAATTATTTGGGAAACATTTTTCATTTTTAGATGTTTTCTTTTTTAAGCCAAATTTTTAAAACAAGTTCAAAATATCTATCACATGGATAATTAGATTGGTCCAAATTAGTTCCCTTACAAGTAAAGTTACAGTGCAATAGAGTATACCAAATGAAAAAATAGAACTTCAAATTTTCAAGATTTTGGGAGCATGCACAATGGTGGTGGAGTACCGGAGCCATATTTTAACATATTAGGAAAGCATACTAATACACATAAACCTATGATTAAAGGGAGACAGTTCTCCGAGTAATTGGCATAGAGAAACTCACCAATAAGGTATGATAAAATATATTTTATTTATTTATTTATTTGTGATGGAACAGTATCATTTGCTGGAGGGTAATGATGCTATTTCATGTGAAAAGGAGAAGAGTGTGTGTGTGTGTTAACATACCCTCCCTTGTCGGCTCAAAGAATATTTTCTCCTTGATTAAATTAACTTATAAAATTGTCGCCTATACAAGATCCTGATTCTTTCCCCAGCTAGATGAGATACCTAATCACTCATAAATAATTAACCAATTTTTTTTTTCTTTCTCACATAAATAAATAATAATAATAATAATTATTATTATTATTATTATTTTAATTACCTGTGAGTTGACTCTACTCTTCCTTTGATGCCCGGAATTTCATCTGATTTTTCTATTTTATTTTTAATTGATACAAAAAAAAAAAAAAAAAAAAAACCACCGTCCATTAACTGTTCTCTAAGGGGGGGCGTCCATCTAGTTTACTGGTAATATATTCTTGGATTATGGGTAGCAATATATCACAAATGTTCGATCTCATAAAAAAGATCTAACCGTTAGATCCAAGGTTAGAAAAAAGGTAGATATTGATGGACCTTTTGGTCATTGTAGATATTGATACTAATACTTATATAACATGGATCAAGCCGTATTGATCTTTATCATACACAAATTGTTCATTAAAAATAAAAAAATATTATTTTTTAGTCAATACTCTTGATTTTTATCAGTATTTAATACTAGTCATATTGATTTATGGATACAATACCAATACCTTGATCATGTTTAGATATATTATTATTATTTTTTTTTCCCTGAAATGATCCAACGGACTGGCACTGCGTGATGTGTCCAAAGTCTATTCACCCATGAGACATGGGCATGAGTGAGTCAACTTTTTTTCGTTGACTTTTTTTTTTTTTTTTTTATTAGGATTTACTCTTGAAATTTGAAACTGCACGTAGGCATTCCTTTTAAGACTCACAATATTGTGACATATTTTTGTAAAATGCCTTATATATCCGTCATATTTCAATATTTCTTCATAATATCGTTTTCAATAATTTTTTTTAGGTCTTTAAGATACCAATAGTTGATCCTTGGTAGATTTTGACCATTGAAGCAGTCAAAGGCATTGGTCCTTTCAACAATTAAAATTGCGAAGGAACCTTCCCAACCTTTTTTTATTTTTATTTTAATCTATGGTGAAAAACAATGGAGGGTAAAAATCCTTATTATTGGATGTAACAATCCAATAAATTAGGAGAATCTCAGCTAAAATAGGGTTAACTACGTGGATCCTAACTTCCAATAGACTCTATCCAAAGTCATATTGTGACAAGATCGAAATAGAGAATTCTCTTCAGCTCAAGATTTTAAAGAGCAGAATTCAGTTCTAGATCAGTCTTAAGTGAACTCTTTTTCAATTTTGATCGATATTAACCATGTGTCAAGAATTAACCGATATCAATAAAATTCTACCCTAATCTAGAAATGTAGGATGATCAATCAAAATCGGAATCAGCCTCATCAATTTCAATCCAAATCGGCCAGTTCAACCAATCGAATCGAATTATTAAAATCATGTAACACTGGGTTCTCTTTTTCTGGATATGGTATACGATGGGGTCCACACTATAAACATATCTGATTTAAAAAAAAAAAAAAAAAAGAGTTAGTTTTCAGATAATTGAAAATGTTAGTTAACTTTTTTGTTTTTTTGGGTAAAGAAAAAATTAGTTAACTTACAACGATAACAGGTGGGAAGCGGGGAATTGGGTATGGACATTTTCGTCAAATTCTAAAATAAGGAAATAGGGTAATAGTGAAACGTGCATCGTCATTTGCCACCCTGGTGGAGTACCTCATATGAATGGCTCCAATAAGATAAAAGAGCCAAATTCAGAATCATACGTTTTCTGAGATGAAAGTCCTTTGCCAACTCAACTATCCCTTGAGGTTTCATACTTCAAGATTCATCTTTTCTAATTCTTATAAAAATTATTGAAAAAAGAGAAATATTTTTTGACAGGAGTGGGATCAACACTAGCATTTTTTGTGTTCATTTTTTTTATTCTCAAAACAAGGATTAAAGATGCAAAAGGACAAATAGAATTGCTGGCATAAGCCATGCTCATGGGATAGAATTCTTTTTCATGTACAACAAATTGTTTTGTTACTCCTTATTGCCGTGTTTATATATCTATGTTGTTTGTTTAAGAAATTTCATTTTAAAAATATATTCATGCACCATGGTTCTAAATATTAGTATTGTATCAATACACAATTAATACGTATCACTGTATCGTTAAAGACTCAATGTTAATACAGATGAATCAATTTTGAATTTGTGCCCAATATCACCATGGTTCTTTTTTTTTTTTCTTTTTTTCTTTTTTTCTTTTTTGAAAATTAGATCATGATGGTTATTAGGCTGGCATGGCGAATATCAATTATCATATTAATCACTTATCACATGAAAATCAAAAAAAAAAAAAAACTGATTCGAGCCTTATTTGGTAGCCAAGAAAAGAAAAGAAAAGAAATTGTGAGAAAATAAAAAAGAATATGTATGTTTGGTTACCAAGAGAAGAAAAGAAAAAAAATAAAAAAATAAAAAAAAAATTTGAATTTCAAGAGAGAGATAGACATATGGGAAATCATTGTGTAATCATTCATTTTTTGTCTTATTATCTTTTCATATTTTCTCATGTGTTTCTTATGTTTTTTTGGAAGAAAATTTCACAATTCCTAAAAAGAATTTTGAATTTGAAAAAAATAATTTTCTCTTGGGTGAAAATACCAAGTGCAAAGAAAAATTCTTAACTCAAGAAAAAAAAAGTACAAAAAGTGTACTTTTTTCTTTTCTTCTATTGGTAACCAAACATATATATTCTTTTTTTTTTCTCACCATTGTTTCTCTTTTCTTTTCTTTTCTTTTATTTTCTTCTCTTGGCTACCAAACATATCCTTAGAGATGGACCACGTGTTGGATCATGCATGCACTCGCTTGGGCTATTGTTATGCTTTTCAACTTTTCTCTACTATGCTCCAAAGCCAAGAAAAAACAGGAGGTTGAACATTTAGGCGGTGTTTGGTAGCCAAGAGAAGAAAATAAAAGAAAAGAAAAAAGTATATTTTTTTGTATTTTTTTCTAGGGCTAACAATTTCTCTTTGCACTTGGTATGTTTTCACCTAAGAGAAGATTCAGCTTTTGAAATTCAAAATTACTTTTGAGAATTGTGAAGTTTTATTTTGCTCAAAAAAATAAATCTTACAGAAAACACAAGAAAACATGAGAAAATATGAAAACATAATAAGACAAAAAATGAATGATTATACAATGATTTCCTATGTGCCTATCTCTCTTCTAAAATTCAAAATTTTTTGAATTTTTTCTTTTCTTTTATTTTCTTCTCTTGATTACCAAATATGCATTCTCTTTTTATTTTCTCACAATTTCATTTCTTTTTTTTTTTTTTTTTTTTTTTTTCCTTTTCTAGATTCTTTTTTCTTTTATTTTCTTCTCTTGGCTACCAAATATAGCCTTAAATCTCAATCCGGTCTGACCATCCGGTCCAAGTACTCTCCTAAAAATTCCCTACAACTAGAAGCAGTGGAAGTGGGTTGAAATGGCATTCCCAATGGGCCAGTTTGGCTTCAAGGCCATAACTAAAGGACACGAATCAAATAATATGAGAAATCAATACTAAACAAATATTTTATTTATTTTTTATTTTCTTATCCCTTTTTAATTACAATTGTTAAACCCTATCTTCCAAGATGAGTTGTACATGGGTGTGAATGTGAATGCACTGGAGCCAAAAATAAAATAAAAAAATGACAAAGGCATGATAGAGGTGGAGGTATATTATAGGCATGATTTGTGCTATTATCTACACCAAAATATGCTATTTTTATATTACTGTCTACAGATCTTAATCTCTAGCAAAGATAGTTATTATTATTATTATTATTATTATTATTATTATTATTATTATTATTAGTAGTAGTAGTAGTAGTAGTAGTAGTAGTCGTAATAATAATAATCACTAATAATTGTAGAAAATCACACCAATGAGAATGCTGGAGACGGTCATTCAATAGGAGATTTACATTTTATTTGATGAGAGAATGTCAATGTGGACTCAACAACTCATTAATGTGAGAGTGTGGGAAGGACTCCCATTTTTAGCATTAAGAATATATTTTTTGTATTATTATTGTTGTTATCATTAGTGAAATGGTTTTTTGAGCCACCTCAATCTCGTTTCTCCTCACATGAAATTATCTCGTTGTACACCTATGTACAAAACAATTTCGTCACACCTCAATCTATATGTTCTTCTATGACATTTGCTCAGAGAATCCTCTATTTCTCTCATTTTTATTAGATGAAATATCATCCTTTGAACTATGACGAAATATCAACTACCTCTATAGTTTTTCAAAAATATCACTCACCTTCCTAAATAGAAAGATTCTATCAACGTGCCCAACTCTTTGAAATGGCCATTAAGTCAGCCTCATTATACTTATGTAAATACATAGATATAATAAGTAAAATATTTCTCAGCCATCCGATGCTCATCACACCTCACAACCACCTGTTGAGGATGTGGAATCAAATATAAATTGGTTTCCTTGCCAGAAAACAAAGAATATATAAACTGGTTCGTTTATCCTCCTCATCTTCCATCAGTTCACAAACTTATCTCTCTCTCTCTTAAAAAAAAATGGTTCACTACATTTTCTTCTCTGTCAGATCCCAACTCATAAGGGTCGTCACTCCCTTGAAAGACACCCTTTTCTTTCTCAAAGAGTACTAGTTGAGTTTGCTTCCCTCTCGGATGGTTTCTTCCTTCTAATTAAGGGTAAGTGTTTTCTGTAGTACCAATTCATCCAATCACCTCATTCATGTGAAATGCGATTACCATTGCTGAGATGTTTTCATGTCTCCTCTTGGACCCGTGAGAGCTTCACCGAATTAGATGCAAGATTGAAGGGTCTGTGTTATTCAGGAAGATTGACAGAAGCAGTTGGCATCCTGTGTCATACTGGATCATCACTGGATCCTCAAACTTACACTCTTCTATTGCAAGATTGCATTTTTAGAAAACAATTCAATAAAGGGAAATGTATCCATGCTCAAATGTTCAAAGTTGGATTTACCCCTGATCAGTTTCTGCAGATCAAATTATTGATTTTATATGCCAAAAATGGAGATATGGAAACTGCCCATATACTGTTTGGTAGAATTCCTGACCCAAGTTTAGTTTCGTGGAATGCCATGATCTCAGGGTATGTGCAAAAGGGTCTTGAAGAGATAGGATTGGATCTTTATTACAGGTTGAGACAGTGTGGTTTGAAGCCAGACCAATTCACATTTGCGTCAGTATTTAGAGCCTGTGCCACACTAGCTACTCTGGAGCAGGGGAAGCGGGCTCATGGTGTCATGATCAAGACGCAGACTAGAGAAAACATTGTGGTTAACAGCTCTCTCATGGATATGTACTTCAAATGCAGTAGTCCCCAGGATGGTCATCGGGTCTTTAACAAGTCCTCCGAGAGGAATGTTATTACATGGACTGCTCTCATCTCCGGGTATGGTCTTCATGGAGGAGTACAAGAGGTTTTGGAGCTCTTCCACAGAATGTTAAATGAAGGGTATAAACCAAACTATATTACTTTTCTTGCTGTTCTTTCTGCTTGTAGTCATGGAGGCCTTGTAACTGAGGGTTGGAGGTACTTCTCATCAATGACAAGAGACTATGGTATTAAGCCGAAGGGGAAACACTACGCAGTCATGGTGGATCTCTTGGGGCGTGCAGGGAGGTTAAGGGAGGCTTTTACATTTGTTCATAACTCACCTTGCCAGGAAAATTCAGTCATTTGGGGAGCTTTGCTGGGCGCGTGTCGGATTCATGGAGACATAGAATTGGTGAATCTTGCAGCAAAGAAGTTTTTTGAGCTCGAAACAGAAAATGCTGGAAAGTATGTAGTGTTGTCCAATACCTATGCTTCTCTTGGGTTGTGGAAGAATGTTGCAGAGGTTAGGGAGCTGATGAGGGCAGCCAGGGTGAAAAAGGAACCTGGATATAGTTGGATAGAGGTCAAAGGTAAATCTCATACATTTCTTGTTGGAGATAAATCTCACCAACAAACAGAACAACTATATGAGACCATGAAAAAACTCACTAGCAATTTGAAGGATGCAGGTTATGTTCCTGAATTATGCGGTTCATGACAGGGAGTTCACCCATAAAGAGGGTCAAGGATTATTTTTAAGAGAAGAGTTCATACATGAAAATTCAGGAGTTGTAAAGTGCAAGCCTGAAAGAGTGACCCAAATCCTGTATGGAATTAGATAAATACAAGTGAGCCAGCATAATATACTTGATATTCCTATGCAGGCAGGGTGGAGGGGGACTTAGAAATTCAAGTATTGTTCACCAACTGATGATTCACATCCTAATCATCCTATTTGTCATGCTCTTTTGGATGATTAGAGAAATTAATATCATTCTTTTGGTGGTAGAACAGTGATACACATGAGTCATTGAAAGCAGATGGGTACTTATTGCTGAACAGATAAGAACATAATCATTCTGATTCAAAAGGAAAAAGAAGAGTGCCAACAAGATATCCAATATAAATTCTTCAAACATTGTTTGAAGCAAACAAAAATTTGTCCTAACATCTATTCTATGGTTTGGGCAAAGTCTTAGCTGAATTGATTTTCTCTGAGAAGAGGTTCCTCACGACCAGTGTGGGGAGGAATCTGCACGTCACACTATGCTATCATCCACATGAGGCTCACATGGGTCAGAATAGAAGAGAGTGTATTAATGTAGACCTCACATCTCATTATTTTAGACCACGCACACTGCAATCTACACTCTGATGCCGTGAGCTTCTTTCTCTTATTTCTATTATAATTAGTGGGAGATTGTCAAAAACTGTATTTTAATTACACAAGGGAAGGCTAGCTCAACATGCTTGGACAAGGTCATTCATGGCAGGCATCCAAAAGCTAACACGAGTCAATCCGTTTGATGTTCGATTTTAGGTGGAGGATTTTGAAAGTACAATCTACCTAAAAAAGAGGTCGCGGGGGTGTTTTCACCTCGGGAATTGTATCCACTCTCATGTCGCAAGAGGTTGAGTGAATGAGATTAAAACGGGAATGTGATAGGGAATCTCCACCTAGATCAAAGTCATGTTTGGAGAGAAATGACTAATGGATAAGGTAAAAGTTCCCCCAGAACTATGGATAAGTGTCATGTTTGGGGATTAACAACTCTAGAACGCTCGGCCAAAACCAGTCTTCTTAGATCAAATTCTTATTAAATATTTATTGTTTATACATATTTTGTACCTAATTAATCTAATTTTAGAGAGAAAGACTTCATCCTAATTATTAACCCTAGGTTAGGTACTTATTACATTATGAATCCTAATTTTATATATCATCAAGTACCACTGGAGCTTTGTACTCATTTTGTATGTTGGGATTGGATAAAATTTTTAGACACTGACGGCAGAACAAAAGTTTCTCTTTTTTTTTTTTTTTTTT